>NC_007089.4:5602430-5759930 GCF_000004695.1 Dictyostelium discoideum AX4 | reverse complement strand
ACAGACACACACTTATATTATTATTATTATTTATATACACGCATATCTACCTACACACACATTTTTTTTTTTTTTTACAAAAATTAAAAAAAACCAAAAAACAAAAAACAAAAAACAATAATAAATGGATAGAATGGATAGTTCAGATGAGGAGATTGATAACATTTCAGACGATGAATTACAAAGTGGTGATGAAATTGAAGTAGAGAGTAGCAATTCTCCGTTGAGATTAAATTATATTTTAGGAAATGAAATTGGAAGGTAAATAAAAAATATAAAAATTAATTTTAATTTTAATAATATAAAATTATACATTACTAATTATAAAAAAATTAGAGGTGCATTTTCAATTGTTAGAGAAGCAACTAGTAGAGCTACAGGTACAAAAGTTGCAATTAAATCAATTAATACAAGATTCATTAAAAATAAATTACTCATGAGAGAGATTGAAATTATGAAAAAGGTTGGAGATCATCCAAATATTTTAAAATTATATGAAGTTTATGAAACTACTAAACATCTTCATTTAGTATTGGAATTGTAAGTGGCTATTTCAAATTTTGCTACTACAACAACAACAACAACAACAACGACAACAACAACAACAACAACAACAACAACAACACAATTAATAATAATTTATTAATTATATGTAATTAAATTTTAATTTTTAGGGTTACAGGTGGTGAATTATTTGATAAAATTGTACAAAGAGGTGAATATTCAGAACAAGATGCAAGTAAAATTGTTAGACAAATCGTATCAGCAGTTGGTCATTTACATGCTAATGGAATTGCTCATAGAGATTTGAAACCACAAAATTTATTATGTGCAGGTGAAGAAGGTGATGATATTAGGGTAGCAGATTTTGGATTAAGTAAAATATTTGGAGATGGTGATTATTTAGAAACATGTTGTGGTTCACCAGAATATGTAGCACCAGAAGTTTTAGAATGTAAACCATACGATAAAGCATGTGATTTATGGAGTGTTGGTGTTATCACCTATGTTTTATTGACTGGTTGTTTCCCATTTTGGGATAAGAATAATGCTGTACTTTATGAGAAAATTAGAAATGTAGATTATGGTTGGCCTGAAGGTTTAGAAGTTTCAAATGAAGCAAAAGATTTGGTTTCACATCTCATTGAAAAGAATCCTGAAAAAAGATTCACTTTCGAACAATGCTTAATTCATCCTTGGGTAACTGGTGAAGGTGTTAGTAATGCTAGAAAGATTAAACCATTCCAACAACAACAACCAAATAATAGATAAATTCAAAAAAATTAAAATCAAAAAAAAAAAAAAAAACAAAACAATAATCTAAAGATATACAGAATTTTTAAAAAAAATAAAAAAACAAAAAAAAAAAAAATAATTAAAAAAGATTTGATAATAGTAATAGTAATAATAGTAATAATAAATAAAAAAAAAAAAAAATAAAAAAATAAAAATAAATAAAAACAAAATAGTAATTTTACAGTATTAAATAAATAGTAAACTTAAGTTTGTTTTGGTTTTTTTTTTTTTTTTTTTTTTTTTTTTTTTTTTTTTTTTTTAAAAAAATTATTTTTTATTTATGATTATTATTATTATTTTGAGTTGATTGTATTTATTATTATTATTATTTTTTTTATTTTTTTATTTTTATTTTTTATTTTTTTTTTAATCTTCAATATTAACATCATCTTCATCATCTTTCTTTTTTCTTTTACCTAATGATTTCTTTGGAGTCTTTTCTTCAACAACACCAATTATTCCTCTTGGTTTTATTTGCTTGTCACTAATACAATTTGGACATTTATAAATGAAATGCTCATTTTCAAGGTTATCTATAATATTTTGATCGCAATGATCGTGAACTGATTTATGACAATATTGGCAAGTAGTTATAGAATCTTCTTCTTCTCCTTCATCTTTTATTGAATGACTACAAATTGGGCAATATTTCTATAGAAATAATATTAGTAAAAAAAAAAAAAAAAAAAAGTATTAATAAAAAGTTAATTTAATTTTTTTTTTTTTTTTTTTTAATATACTTACTGATTTTTCACTAAAACCTTTTGAAAAACAAGAATCACAACATGTATAATTTTCTTTCCATTTAATTTTATTGAGACTATTTTTATCAACTCTTGAATAACAATGAATACAGAAAGCACAATCGTTACATCTCCAACCACCTTCAGGAGTTTGAGATAATGGTGGTGTTAAACAAAAAGTATGATAACCTTTATCACAAACATCACAAAATAACATTTTCTCATCATGACCAGAGTCATCACATAGTTCACAACTTTTACAATCTGTACACTTCCATTGAGTTGGATCTTCTCTATACTTATCAATACACTTTTGATGTAAATTTAAACATTTAGCATGATACTTTTTACTACATGATGAACAAGTTATTAAATTACTATTCAAATCTAATTGACTACAATGATCACATGTAAATTGTTGACCACTAGTTGATGTACTTGAACTTGTAATATTATTAATAATTTGTTGATTTTGTAATGGTTGTTGTTGTTGTTGTTGTTGTTGTTGTTGATTTTGTAATGGTTGTTGCTGTTGTTGATTTTGCAATTGTTGTTGCTGCATTGGTTGTTGTTGTTGCATTGGTTGTTGTTGTAATGGTTGTTGTAATGGTTGTTGCATTGGTTTCTGTTGTTGTTGTTGTTGTTGTTGTTGTTGCAATTGTAATTGTTGTTGTAGTAATTGTTGTTGATATAATTGTTGTTGTAATTGTTGTTGTTGTTGTTGTTGTAATAATTGTTGTTGTAATTGTTGTTGTTGTTGTAATTGTTGTTGTTGTTGTTGTTGTTGTAATTGTTGTTGAATTTGTCTTTGTTGTTGTAATTGTTGTAATTGTTGTTGAGTTGGTTGTGGTGGTGGTGAATTAATTAATAATTGAAAGTTAATTTGTGGGAAACTATTTTCAACTTCTTTACATTTTTGATTGTACAATACCATCTCATTTTCATAACGAATTTTATCTTCTCTAGCTTTTTCATAGTACTCTTTTTGGTCATCTGGTGTCAATTGTTTCCATTTTGCGCCTAAAATCTTTGAGATATCTGAGAGTGGTACATCAGGGTTCATTCTTTTCTCATCTTCACGATTAATATTCATATAGTGAAAATAAGCAGACACATTAGATCTTGGACGTACAATAGCTTCGATCTCTTCTTCGATCTTCTTTTTTCTATCTCTCTCCAATTCTTGATATCTTGCGATTTGTTTCTCTTGCTTCTGATGATTCATTAACATCTCTTTTTGAATCTCATGAATATCACGTTGTTGTTGTAAATAAACGTATCTATTATTAATCATTTGTTGATTTTGATAATTTATTAATTTCTTTTCAAATTCTGGTACATCATTCCATTTATCTGAAACTTTAATACCCCAACTACTAATAACTTGAAGTGTTTTTGTATGTGGATCAAACTAAATTATTTTTTTAAAATTAATTATTAATTATTAAATTTATTTATTTATCTATATTTAATTTTATAAAAAATATATATACGTACATAATGTGGATATCTTTCTTGTCTTTCTAATAATAAGATTGAATTAAAATCGGAAGCATTCTTTTCACGTGCTTTTTTTTGTTCAGGTGTTAGTGTATAGCTAAAGTAAGAGGTGGCAGCATGTTGTTCAATTAGAAGTTGTTGATATTCATTAAAGCTTTGAAGTTGAATATCATTTTGAAGTTTTTGTTGTTGTTGTTGTTGTTGAAAGATTTGTTGTAACTGAATATTGGCTCTTCTAGTTGCCATTGCACCTTGCATACCAAACATTGGCATAACTTGTTGATCAATACCAACTACACCACTACTACTAGCTCCACTACCACCAATAACCCCTCCAACATTACTAATACCACCAATACCAATACTACTACCAGCAACACCACTAATAGTAACACCACCACCTCTCTTTTCTGGACATAAATGACCTTTTTTAATTTGACCACATTTTGAACATAAATAAGTTCCTGGTGTATCACCAACTTCCATTTGTTGTTGTTGTTGTTGCTGTTGTTGTTGTTGTTGCTGTTGTTGCTGTTGTTGTTGCTGTTGTTGTTGTTGTTGCTGTTGTTGCTGTTGTTGTTGCTGTTGTTGTTGTTGTTGCTGTTGTTGCTGTTGTTGTTGCTGTTGTTGCTGTTGTTGTTGACTAATTGGTACAATATTCATTGTATTATTTGTAATAGTAGTATTCATTTTTACTATTTATATAATAAATTAAATATATTATTTGTTTTTATTTTTTTTTTTGTTTTTTTATTTTTTTTTTTATCTATTTCTTATATATTAGAGAAAACAAAAAAAAAAAAAAATTTGGAAAATGAATTTAAAAAAAAAAAAAACAGATCAATCCAAACTAAAAATCGAACCTTATGTCGTTAAATTAAATGAAATATTAAAAAAAAAAAAAAAAAAAAAAATTAAAAAAAAAAAAAAATTTGAATTTTTTTTTTTTTAAAAAAAAAAACAAAAAACATTAAAAAAAAACCAAAGTAACTGCAATATTTTAAAATTATTTTTACTATCTTAAGCACAAAAGGAATAATTTTTTTTTTTTTTTTTTTTTTTTGAACTTTTTTTTTTTTTTAGATTCTTTTTCATTTATTATTTATTATTTATTTGTCTTTTTTTTTTTTTTTTTTTTTCCAAATAAATTGGTATGATGGCACCCAAACGTGGTAGACCACCCAAAAATAGACCATTAAATACAGTGGATGACAGTGGTAGAGGCGGTAGAGAAACAGGATTTAACACATCTCAAAGTTCTGGACATGAAGATGATGATAATAATTCAAAGGGGTAAATATAATGTTTTCATATATATATTTTAAAAAAATAACCAAAACATATCCTAATTCAATTTCTCTCTCTCCTTTTATACAATATTAATATCTATCTATATTATAGAGAAAATATAGATATTAAATTAATGTTACCATCAGTAGATTTATTACCAAAAATTATAGGGAATGGATATATATCAAAATTATCATCAATGAGTATAATACCTTATAAATCTGATGATGATAATGATAATGATAACGACCAAGAAAATACAAGTAAAAATAATAACAAGAATACCAATAATATAGATACAGATATAGATATTAATAATAGTAATAGTAATAATAATAATATTAATGAAATAGCGATTGATCAAGAAGATTTAAAGAATGCATGTAGGGATGTATTATTATTTAAGAAATACGTTAGAGATTCAAAGGTATTAATTAATAAACAAATTGAAAAATTAGAAAAGTTTGAAGATAAAATTCAAAATATACCACCATTAAAAGCAACTGTACAAAGAAATAAATATAAACCAAAACCAATTAGAAAACAAACAACATCTTTTAAACAACAACAACAACCACAACAACCACAACCTTCATCATCATATTCGACGACAACAGCAGCATCAATAATTTCATCATCATTATCACCTCAAAATCATGATGTTGATTTTCAAGATGTTTCTTCAATAAATTCAACCAATAATACATTAGATGCTCCAAAAAGTTCTGAATTTGAAAGTGGTTCTGAAACTTCCTACACTTTAACTTCTGCTTCAAAAATACCACAATCACAACAACAATCAAATTTTATTGAAGAACATATTAATAACAATAATAGTAATAATAGTAATAATAATAATAATAATAATGTTACTATAATTGATAATAATAATAATAATAATAATAATAATAATAATAATAATAATAATAATAATAATAATAATAATAATAATAATAATAATAATAATAATAATAATAATAATAATAATAATAATAATAATAATAATAATAATAATAATAATAATAATAATAATAATAATAATAATAATAATACTAATACTACTAATAATAATAATAATAATAATAATGAAATTAATGATAATGATAATAATGTTAATATTAATAATAATATAAATGAAAGTAATAATTATTTAACAAATGAAACAAATATAAACGATAATATTAATAATAATAATAATCCTAATAATAATACTAATAATAAAGTTGGGAATAAAGGTGGTAAAAAGAGTAGAGCTAGATTTGATAATAGTAAATTAAGAGTAAATGAAAGTGATGAAGATATAGATATTGTAGAAGTTGATGAACAACATGTAAATAGTAAAAAACCAATAAATAAATCTTCATCAAAGAGTAATAATAATAATAATAATAATAATAATAATAATAATAATAATAATAATAATAATAATAATAATAATAATAATAATAATAATAATAATAATAATAATAATAATAATAATAATTCATTTGATAGTGATTTATTTCAAAGAGAAGATCCTGATGATATTGCAAGTCAAAGTGAATCAGAATCTATTCAATCAAGTATATCTTCAATACCAAATAATCATAGTGGCGGTGGTGGTAATAATAATAATAGCAATAATAATTCAAATTCAAAATCAACGTCAAAGAATAGGAAGGGTGCACCAAAAAATAATAAAAGAAAAGGTTCATCTGCAAGTGAGGATAGAAAAAGAAAGAAACAAGAAGAAGAAGCACGTACACAATATGTTGGACCTGCTGTATTTTGGGCTTCAATGGATAACTATTTCAAACCTATTACAAATGCTGATTTAGAATTTATAAAACCAAAATCAGATGAACAAGAGATGAAATATTTTGAAGTTCCACCATTGGGTACTCATTATACAGAGCTTTGGCATCAAGAGGATCAAGATAGACTAAATGCTCTACTAAGCGGTAGTGGTAGTGGTAAAAATCGTACAAATGTAAGATCAACCGCAGGTAATAGGGCCAATAGTATTAGTGGAAGTGGTGTTAGTAGTAGTGGTGGTCATAGTAATAGAGACGATCATGATAGTACTAGTGGTAGTGGTGGTCATGATCTATTTGGTAATCCACTACAATCATTATTTGGTGAATCTAAAGATTCTGAGTCATCTTCAATTTCAACCGATGAAATATTTTTAGGTGATCTCTCAATGAGATTATTATCAACCTTAATTGATGAAAATATTGTTTTAACAGTACCAACTAATAATAATTCAATAGTTAAAAATGATTCATCATCATCAACAACAACAACAGTAACTACAGCAACAACTTCTTCTAATAATAATCCATCATCATCATCTTCATCTTCTTCTTCTTCTTCTTCAAATACAACATCAACATTACCTAATGAATTAAAAACATTAGGTGGACCAGTAATTAAATTTAATCAACCATTAACTACAATATATACACCAAATAGTCAATTAACTTTAGAGCAACGTGTTCAACAAGAATTAAGAGGATTAGGACTATATGATGATTGTAGATTACCAACATCAATCAATGATTTAATACCAACCAAAGAGAAAGAAAGAGATAGAGAGGATGATGAAATCTCTGAAGAATTGAGAATGTTACAAAATCAATTGAGATTACAGTTACATAGTAATAATATTTTAAGAATGAAGGCAGTCAATGAGTATAAATCAGTTTTAGCTCATCAAGAAATAATGAGAAAGAGAAAAATATCCCATTCTAATAGTGAAAGAAATTATCAACAATTAATCAAACGTGATAAAAAGAAAAAGAAATTAAAAAGTACTTCACTATTACCTTTAAAATAAAAATAAATTTAATAAATAATAATAATAGTATTTGTACAAAATTTATTTTTTCCAAAATAAAATAATTATAAAAAGAAAGAAATTATTATAACACAAGTTACAATGACGTCTTTTTTTTTTTTTTTTTTTTTCACTAATTATAACATGTTAAGAAAATTTTAATTTTATTAGGTATAATGTATTTAGTAGTGTTGCATATATTTGAGGCAAAAGAAGCTTCAATGTCAATTTGTAGTTAGGATGGTTTTTTTTTTTTTTTCAGATATTAATTATTTGAAATATTAAGGTATTAAAAAAAATCGTGGTTTATTTAAGAGTTTTTAGATTTAAATACAGATAGTTTTTCATCTGTGGAGGGTTTGTCGCTATACAATTGATTGTAGATCCAAACCCAGGTGTTATGAATTATGTTTCTATAAGTATCTAGATAGGTCATAATTTACACATTGATTTCCCTCTCAAAGTAATCTTTGTGGAATAAAAGTAATCTTTGTGGAATCGAAGATTTGCTTTGTATTGGTTAACTTCACCACGATCATTCCCACGATCATTCCTATTATTTTGTGTAGTTCTGTTAAAACATTATTGTTTTTGTATCTGTTTCTTTGGTGGCCTTTGTTTGACTATACCTGTTTCAATGAATGTGAAGTTTTTCAATTTGATTAGTTCTAGTGTTTTCTTTACGCAGATGTAGCAAAAACTTAAAGACATAAATTTAAATCAAATAATTTGAATGGTGTTGAATTAGGGATTTGTTTGGTGTGTATTGTTATACAGAATCGAACCTGCGTCATTTTTACCACCACTGAAAATTATCGACATCGGCAGGGTTCGAACCTGCGCCTCCTAGGAGATTTGATTTCAAGTCAAACGCGTTAGACCACTTCGCTACGATGTCTTTGATGAAATTTTGAATATAAATTAAAAATTTTAACTATTTCATAGAAATTTAAAAAAAATAATATTATTACTTGTCAAAATAAATTCATCATTAATTGTTAGACATTCTAAATAATATATTATTTTCAAAAAAGCATTTACAAATCTACTTATTATGACATCGACATTTGTTAAAATAAATTTGTTACTTTAGACGCTCTTCACAAATAAAATCTTTTCCAAAAAAAAAGCTTTTCACAAATAAAATAAAAGGAAACTATAATAAAAATAATTTTTTGTCCATACAAGATAAAATAAAATAAAATAATATAATATTATATAGAATAAAATAATATAATATAATATAATATAATAAAATAATAAAATAATATAACATCACATAATAAAATAAAATAAAATAAAACCATTAGTTGAATTTTTTATTTTATTTTATTTTTTTTCTATTTTTTCTGTAAAGACCACATGATAAAGTCGCGTCAACAAATTCTATATAACTTCCAAAAAAAGACTCATATCGTAATATATAATAAAAAAAAAAAAAAGTGGCTGTCTCATAGTTTTTGAAAATAAATTCTCAAATCGGTGGTGTGTTAAAAGGAAGAAAAAAAAAAAAAATAAAAAAATAAAATAAAAAAAAAAAAAGAAAAAAATTGATGAGGAATTTGACCCCTTAATCAAAAAATTAAAAAAAAAATCTTCAAATAAAAAAAAAAGTAAAAAATTTTATTTATAAGATATTTTCCAATTTTTTTTTTTGGAATTATTTTTTTATTTTATTTTATTTTATTTTTTTTTTTGGTGCAAAGTAAAAAAAAAAAAAAATGATTATAAATTTTTTTAAAAAAGATTTTTATTTTTATTTTTTTGTTCATCCTCAGTTTTAAACAGCTCATTATAAAATTCAAATAAAATAAAATGTTATTAAATAAATCATTATTGCTCTTAGTTGCCTTTGTTTTTGCTATCGTTTCAGCCACTACCTACAGCGAATTCAAAATTACAGGTACCAACCCACTTACTCAAGAAACCTGTGATCCATCCATTGTCTACACATCACAAAATGGAGCTTGCCAAGGTGTTTGTGGTATGTTTGGTAAATTAGTTGCAACCTCAAATTCAACTCAATTCAATGTCGAAATGTATGGTTCTGCAGGTTGTGTAGGCCCACTTGGAACCACCGGATTAACTTGTTTACCAAATGAACAAGTAATTAAAGTCACCGAAACTATCTCTGTTGTTTGTTTTGCTGATAAAGATGAACCATCAGGTGATGATTCATCAGGTGATGATTCATCTGCTGCCGCCACCATGATTGCTTCTTTCTCTGCCATCCTTATCGCTTTATTATTTGCTTTATTATAAATAATTATAAATAATGAATAATAAATAAAAAAAAAAAAAATTTGTATAATTGAAAAAAAAAAAAAAAAAAAAAAAAAAAAAAAAAAATTAATAATAATAAAATTATTTGTTTCAAATTTGATTTACTTGTTTATTATGTTTTTAACATAATTTTATTATTATGTATTTTATTTATTTATTTATTTATTTATTTATTTATTTATTTATTTATTTATTTATTCAATTATGAAAGTATTAATTAAAGATGATAGGTATTGATCTAAAAATACAAGACATCTCCAATAATCAGTTTTAACATAAACGATTGTTGAATCATCGCCAATATCAAATTTTAATAATAAATGAAATTGTGGTGGTAAAAATATTAATAAATTTAAAATATCATTTTCAATTTTTAATTTTTCACCACAACCATTACTATTACTATTACTATTGATAGCACTTTCTTCTTGTCGATTAATGACTTTAATATTTTCTTTTTCTTTTTGATTATCATCATTATTATTATTGTTGTTGATGATTAAAAATTTTGATAATTTTAAATTAATAATTTTTTTTATTAAATTTCTTGAAATGTTCCATTGTTTTACAGAATTTGTCATTGGAATTGGTTGAGAAGTTGTTGGAGTATTTGTATTCCAAAGTAAATTAAATAATTTCGATTGAAATTGATTTATTTCTTCTATGGTTGAATTTAAATTCCAAGGTATTGGAACATTCATAAAAAGATCAGAGAATTGAATTGATATTAAAGAACCATCAGATTTACAAGTTTTACCTTCATCATCATTAAAAACCATTTTAATTGAGAAACTAGTTGGTATTGGATAGATTGGTGTAAATGATAAATCAATATCATAGCAATATGGAAATTCTTTTAATTTACTTTCAACAATTTGTTGTTGTTGTTCAATTGTTTGTAAATTATTAAAACTATTATTACCACTATTACCACTATTGCCACTATTATTATTATAATTATAATTATTATTTTCAAGTAAATCATTATTTGGATGACATAAATATGGTATTCTAATTGGATTAATTGGTAAATAATATGGTGATTGTTGTAATTGAATTAATAATGCATAAACTTTTAATGGTGTATTATTACCAATACCAATACCAATATTAATACCAATACCACTTAAACTACTACTATTACTTATACTACCACTTTTAATTTTATTAATATCATCATCAATATTATTATTATCATTATTATTTTTACCATCTCCGTTATTATTATTGTTATTATTATTGTTATTATTAATTTTATCATTATTATTAATTTTATTATTAATATTATTATTATTAATATGTTTTTTATAACGAATTTGATATGGTATAATAATTTTTGCTTCTAATTTTGTTGGATCCATTAAAAGTGATAAATAATTTTGAAAACTAAATTCAAAATCATCATTATTACTACTATCTAAAATTGGGGTAGTTGGTGATTGTTGTTGTTGTTGTTGTTGTTGTTGTTGTTGTTGTTGTTGTTGTTGTTGTTGTTGTTGTTGTTGTTGTTGTTGTTGTTGTTGTTGTTGTTGTTGTTGTTGTTGTTGTTGTTGTTGTTGTTGTTGTTGTTGTTGTTGTTGTTGTTGTTGTTGTTGTTGTTGATAAATTAATAAAGTTGATTGAATTGAATTTGAAATTTCTCTATCTAAAATTTGAGAGATTGAAATGAAATTTGGTACAGATTTAATTAATTTATTTTTATCAGAAGTTAAAGGAGTTGATAAAAGACCACTAACATTTGTTTCATCATTTTGAAGAGTATTTAAGATTGTTTTAATTTTATCATCTGGTAAATGTGAGATTAAAAGTTGATAGAATGAAGCTCTATCACGAATTTCGAGATTTGAAAAATAGGAAAACAAATTCGATAGAATCAATTTCAAAGGTTTAGCAACCACAATTGTATTATGATACATTAATGAACGTCTACAAATTGATAGAATGATATTACCAATATACCAATTACCCAATGTTAAAATCTTCTTTCTCTTTACCAATTCAAAAGTTTTCTCTAATAATGATGTTGGATCAATTTGATCTTCAACTACTACCCTTTCAACTAATGGTAAATATTGTAAAAATCTTAATGGTTTCAATTGCAATATCATTCTACATAATGATAAAAATAAATTAATTTTTGTTCTTTGATTTTGAATACCATTTGATAAACATATTATTACATTCAAAAATTGTGGATAATTAATTAATATATCACATAAATACTTTTCAATACAACCAAACATCATTGTTGGAAAATTACTTAATAATAACAATAAATTACTAAATACAATTCTAGTTGAAATTGAATTTTCATTATTATGTTTAAATTCTTCTAAACAAATTAATGATTTTAATAATTCACTTTTTTTTTTAAAAAAAAAAAAAAAAAAAAAAAAAAAAAAAAAAAAAATTTTATTACCAAAATTAATTCTTTAATAAATAATAAATAATAAAAAATAAATAATAAATAATAAAACCTACTCTGGTGAAATTGAAATATTTAAAGTTGAATTTGATAAACATTTACATAATGCATATAATTTAGCTTCTTTTAAAAATATATTATCAAATGAAGTTGGATAAAAATTTGGATAAAATTGAAATATTGATAATGGTTGTTGTTGTTGTTGATTTTTTAAAACTTTATTTGGTAATGATAATAACCAATCGATTGCAAATATTCTATTTTCTAATGATAATGAAATATCATTAATAATTGAAATTAAACGTTTTAAACAATAATCAAATTCATCTTGAGAGTATAGATCTGGGAATACTAGCGTTAAATATAAAACAATATGAAATTGTAATGTATTATCTGTAAAGAATAATTTATACAATAGATGAAGATGATTCTTAAAGAAATTATGTGGTATTGAAACTAAATCAATTAATGGTATTAACTGTTGAATTATAGTTACCAATCCCCATTGATTTAAATATGCTGATTGATCTGCAATTGTTGATGCACATTTAAATATATCCTTTTCAAATGATTCTGATAATTTAACATTATTATTATTATTATTATTATTCGATGACGATGATGAAGATGATGATGTTGTATTTTGTGATTTAAACGATCCGTTTGTTGGTTGTAAATTACTACTTCTACTTCTAAAGAATATTTCATTATTATTATTAATTCTTTCTAATGAAATTGGTGAAAATTTAACAGTTGGTGGTATTGAATATGTTGAATTTCTTAAAGTTGGATCTGAATCTGTAAATATATTTGGTAATGGTAATAGTGCCGATCTTCTACTACTACCATAATTTAATGAATTTTGAGCACTATTGCCACCACCACCACCTATAAAATTATTTAAATTATTACTACTTGAATATGATTGCTGTTGTTGCTGCTGTTGTTGACTAAATGATGTTGACATTTGTGATGAAGAAGATGAAGAAGATGTTATTGTTGTTGTTGGTGGTGATATCATCATTGATCTTATTGATGAATGTTGCTGCTGTTGTTGTGGTGGTGGTTGTTGATATGATTGTGATAATGGTGAAGAAAGTGGTAAACTTAATGTATTTGTAGTTGGTGATACAATTGTACCAAACATTGAACCAATTGAATTTTGATTATTTGATATTATAGATGAATTATTACTATTATTATTATTATTATTATTATTTATTGTACCACCACTTAAAATGATACTATTTTGAATTGTATTTGCTTCTTCATATGTGCTTAGTGTTACATTTTGAAGTATTGCTGATAATAGTACTGTATAATTTTGAATTAAATGAGTATTCTCTTGTTGACAATAACTCATTATCAATGGTTTAAATTCTGATAATATACATGGATATGTTAATTCAAATTCTAATAAACAATTACATGCCTATAGGTAAATAAAATTAATTATTAGTAAATTTTTTTTTTTTTTTTTTTTTTTTTTTTTTTTTTTTTTTTTTCCACCCATTAACGATAAACTTTTGAAATGTGTAATACATACTGAACCTTTTAATAACCTATCAGGACTTGTATTAATTTTACTAATTATATCTAATAATAATTCAATGAAAATTTCAATGAATTTTGGATTAGTTTTAATTAAACTTTCACATATTAATACGGTTGTTATGGTTGTGAGTACTTGTGATTTAATTGGATAACTATCAGTTTGTGAGAAAATTAATGATTGTAATATTGAGAATACTCTTTCAAATCTTTTTAAATCATCTTCTAATAGGATACTAGAATTTTCTTGTAAGAATAATAATAAATTAATACGTAATATATCATCTTTTTCATTCTTTAATGCTTTTAATAATTGATCAACCATTAAATTCGTACTACCATTACTATTATTATTATTACTATTACTACTATTGTTATTACTACTAATTGAACTATGAGTTATATCTTGATGATCTTGTATTGAATCATCACCTGATAAAATTTGTGTTACTAAACTTGATAAATTACTTGATGATTGTTGAGGTTGTACTATATTTATAGTTGGTATATAATATTTTTGATTCCTCCAATTTTGGATTATAGTATACCATTCATTTGATGAATATGATGATGAATCCATCTTTTTTTTTTTTTTTATTTATTTATTTATAAGGACCTATGGACTGAAAAAAAAAAAAAAGATAATAATGAAAAAAAAAAAAAAAAATAATAAAAAAAAAAAAAAAAAAAAAATATTTTCATTTTTATTTTTTTTTTTATTTTTTTATTTTTTAATTTTTCCCAAAGACCTTAATTCCCTTTTTTTATATCTTTTTAGTTTATTTTACCCCAGGTCGATTTCC
Source organism: Dictyostelium discoideum AX4 (assembly GCF_000004695.1). NCBI lineage: Eukaryota > Evosea > Eumycetozoa > Dictyosteliales > Dictyosteliaceae > Dictyostelium > Dictyostelium discoideum. The sequence goes on along the minus strand of NC_007089.4, from coordinate 5,745,221 downwards.
TAAAAAAAAAATAAAAAATAAAAAAAAAAAAAATTTATTTAAAGAACCAAGATAATAAATTTTTTTTTAATTTTTTTTTAGGGCTAGGGTTTAAAAAAAAAAATAAAAAAAAAAAATAAAAAATTAAATTAAAACTTTTACAATATTAAAAATATCCATACCCACGCATAAAACTAACAATTGACACAAGTGAGTAGAAATTTAAAACATTAAGAATATTGAGGTGGTTAAAATATTCAAGCAATATCAAAAAGATAATCAATTAAAAAAGTTTGGATATCAATTTTATTAATTAATCAATTATAGCCCATCAAGAATTTGGTGACGTTAAAAAATATTTTTTTTTTTTTTTTTTTTTTTTTTTTTTTGGTTGGAAAAAATTATTTTTGGGTTTTTTCTTTGAATCCTTTTAAGATATTTTAAATCTCAACTCACCCAAAAAAAAAAAAAAAAAAATGTTCATCAATTTTTATTTTTAAATTTTTTTATTTTTATTTTTTTTTATTGTTATTTTTTATTTTTTATTTTTTATTTTTTTATTGTTATTTTTTTTAATCATCTAAAAAAAAAAAAAATAAATAAATATAATAAAAAATGTTATTTAATATATTTTTATATTTATTTATATTTTGTATTGTTAGCTCCGGCGTATGTATTTTACATTTATTTTTTTTTAAAAAAAAAAAAATATACTAATTAAAAAAAAAAAAAAAAAAAAAAATAGATTAAAAAATATAAGAAAATTCATAAAAATGAATTATCAGGACCATTTCCAATTCCATTACTTGGAAATTTACATCAATTAGGAAAAGAACCACATTATACATTAACAAAAATGCATAATGTTTATGGTGAAATTTTTAGATTACATTTTGGTGATGTTTATACAGTTGTAGTTTCAGATCCAATTTTAATTAGGGAAATGTTTGTTGATAATCATGAAAATTTTAAATATCGTCCATTATTACCAACATTTAAATTTGGTGCTGGTGGTGATCACGGTTTATCATTATCAAATGAACGTTGGGAAAGAACTAGAGAATTAGTACAAAATGCAATGAAAAGAACATCAATTAAAAAGATTTATGATATGTTGGATAGCCAAGTTTATGAATTAATTAAATCAATGAAACAGTATCAAGTCACTGGTAACCCATTTGAAATTCATTTATATGCACAACGTTTTACATTATCAATAATGTTTAAATATATTTTTAATGAGGATATTTCATATGATGAGGATATTACCAAAGGCAAGATAGCAGAATTGGTTCAACCAATGGACCAAATTTTCAAATCATTAGGGTCTGGTAAATTAGGTGACTTTATATCAATCGCTCAACCATTCTATTATCAATGGTTAAAATTCTCAGATAAACAATTTAATGGACCATTTTCAACAGTTAAAAAATTCATTTATAAAAGATATTTAGAACATATAAATACAATTGATCATGATAATCCACGTGATTTAATGGATTTATTAATTAATGAATTTTCAAATGATAAAAATTTAATTCCAACAATTTTACAAACTTCACTTGATATGTTTTTAGCTGGAAATGTTTGTACATCATGATAATTTATTTTTTTTTTAATTTTTCTTTAAACTTTCAAATTTTAATTATTTTTTTATAATTTTTATTTAGGATACAACAGCAGCAAGTATAATTTGGTTTGTATTAAGAATGCAAGAACATCCAGAAATTCAATTAAAAGCTTATAATGAAATTAAAGATGCTGTAGGCGATAGAGATAGAGTATTATTATCAGATCGTCCAAAAACACCATATTTAAATGCAATTATTAAAGAGATATTACGTTTAAATCCAGTTGGACCATTTGGATTACCACATCGTTCATCAAATGATATCGTAATTGGTAATGGTAAGTATTTCATTCCAAAAGATTCACAAATTCTTGTTAATTATAGAGGTTTAGGATTCAATGAAAAATACTTTGAAAATCCTTCACAATTCGATCCATCAAGATTTTTAAATAAAAATAATGATGCATACATGCCATTTGGTGTTGGTGATAGAAAATGTGTTGGTTTACAATTAGCAGGTGATGAACAATATTTATCATTTTCAAATATTTTATTAAATTTTAATTTAAAAAATATTGGTACACCAGTTTCTGATTATGAAGAATTTGGTTTAACTTTAAAACCAAATAAATTTAAAGTATTACTTGAATCAAGAAAATAAAAAAAAAAAAAAAAAAAAAAAAAAAAGAAATAATAATAAAATAAAGTTTAAATTTGTTTTTAATAATAAATATTAAAAAAATAATATATAGATTTTATTTATTTCTATAATTATTATATCTTTTTTTTTTCAATGAAATTAAGTCCAATAATATGGATTTATCAATTTCAAATCATTACAATATTTGTTATTAAAAATTATTATTATTATTATTATTTTTGTTTGATAAATTTTCTTTTTTTAATAATTTTTTTAATATTTGATTGCTCTTCAAATAATAAAAATAAATTTATCTAAATGTATAAAGTTGATAGTGAAGGAGGTGTTTCTTTTTTTTTTTTTTTTTTTTTTTATGACTGTTGTTGTTGATAATTGTTGAATGATAAAAATAAAAATTAAATATTAATTTTTATTTTTTTTTTGGTAATTGTCAAAATGTTACAAACTTTTGTTTAAATCAAAAATTTGTATTTGGTTCAACTTCAATAATTTTTGGATTTTCTAAAATGATTGAAGTATTTTTAGATCTATCATAATTTGAGGATTGATCGATTACATCACCAATGATCCAAGCTGGTTGTTTTTCAATTTCATAGATTTCTTTACAAAAAGCTTCAGCATTTTCGCGAGACATTGAAATTAATAAACCACCAGAAGTTTCAGCTGAAGTACCTTTTAATAATTTGAATGGATGATTTAAATGATCTTCCAACTTTTTCATATGTTTAATGATTGGTAATGTATGAATTTCAAAACGAATTGGTAAGAGTTGATTTTGAGCCAAATTAGTTGAATGACCCAATATACCGAAACCAGTGACATCGGTGGCGGCATGAGCATTATACTTTTTCATTAGTCTTGCGCCTACCCTATTCAATCTTGCCATTGACAGTGTTGCATAGTTGAATACTTGTTCACATTCTTCTGCATTTGTAATTGTGTTGATCTTTTCCCAACGTTCTGGTTTAGATAACCATTGATGAAAGTTTACACAAACTTGTGTGCCTAGAGGCTTGGTTAATACTAATACGTCACCGGGGACAGCATTCACTGGCTTTATAAATTCGTTGGTCTTTAAAATGGAAGTTGCAACACCACCAACTATCGGCCATGGATTCTTTACGGTTTGACCACCACTAACTTTACTACCTGCGCAAATTGCCTGATCATTGAATCCTTGTATCATCAATTTCGATGACCATTGTCTTTGTTCTGCTGTCATATCAGTTGAACATGCTAATAACATTAACATATTATCACAATCTTCAATACCAAATGAATAAAGATCTGATAAAACATTGGCACATGCAATTTTACCTTGGAAATATGGATCATCAACTAACGGGAAAAAGAACTTTTTTTTTAAAAAAATTATAAAGAATATATATATATATATTAGTATATATATATATATAATTTTATTAATTTATTTTTATTTTTAAATAATTTTAAACTTACATCTGTTGTTTGAATCATAACAATATCAGGGAATTTTGTTTGTGAAATACTACAATCATAACCAATACCTTCACCTATACCATCAAGTAGAGAGAGCAACTCTGCTTGTGGTACTTTACATCCTCACCCTTTTAATTTAGTAAAATCTGTTAATCTACAGAGCAATTCTTCTTTCTTATCTTTTATACTTATTGACATTTTGATATAAATGATAGTGAATGAAAAAAAAAAAAAAAAAAAAAAAAAAATTATAAAAAAAAACAAAAAAATCTAAAAATTTTCAAAAAAATAAAAAAAAAATAAAATAAAATAAAATAAAAAAAAACAAAAAAAAATATCTTTAAATAATTAATGTTTTGTCCAAAATATTTTTTTTTTTTTTTTTAAATCATATTCTAAATTTTAAAGTGTCAATTCAATTATTTATTCAATAATATAATTAAATTCATTATTAAAAAAAAATAAAAAAAGAAAAAAAAAAAAAAAGAATAAGAAAATATAATATAAAAAAAAAAAAAAAAAATAAAAAATTTCAGATTTTGTTTATTATTTCAATCATAAAATTAACAAATAAAAAAATTATTAAAATAAAAAATTTGCAACTTCACTCTTTTAAATTAAATTTATTTTTTATTTTTTTTTTAATTTTTTATTTTTTATTTTTTTTTATTTTTTTTTTAATTTTTTTTTTTTTCAATTTTTTTTACATTAAATTAAATTTTTTGTGATCATCACATTTTTTTTTTTTTTTTAATTTTTAATTTTTTTTTTTTTTTTTTTCATTTAATAATAATAATTTTACACACATAATATTTAAATATAAAATGTATCGTAATCAATATGATAGTGATATTACTACCTTTTCACCAAGTGGTAGAATTCATCAAATAGAGTATGCAATGGAAGCAGTAAAACAAGGTGGTGCAGCAGTTGCATTAAAATCCAAACAATTTGCAGTTTTAGTATCATTAAAGAGATCATCATCCGAATTAGGTTCATATCAAAAGAAGATTTTTGTAGTTGATGATCATGTTGGTATTGCAATTTCAGGTTTAACTGCTGATGCTCGTATGTTATGTAATTATATGAGAAATGAATGTTCAAATTATAACTATGTTTATGAATCCCAAATGAGAGTAGAACGTTTAGTTACAAAAGTTGCTGACAGTATGTATTATTTATTTAATTTAATTTTTTAAAAAAATAAAAATAAAAAGTAAATTTACTAACAATTATTATTTATTTAAAAAAAAAAAAAAAAAAAAAAAAAAAAATTAAAATAAAATAGAACATCAAGTACATACTCAAAGATATGGTAGAAGACCATATGGTGTTGGTTTATTAGTAGCTGGTTATGATCAATTAGGAGCACATATCTATCAAACATGTCCATCTGGTAATTTTTATGATTATAAATCAATTTCAATTGGATCAAGATCACAATCTGCTAAAACTTATCTTGAAAAACATTTTGAATCATTTGAAGAATGTACATTAGAACAATTAATTACTCATGGTTTACGTGCACTTAGAGAAACTATACCAAATACTGACGATACCTTAAATTCTAAAAATGTTTCAATTGGTATCGTTGGTGAAGGTCAACCATTCAAAATCATTGAAGAAGCTGATGCTCAACCATATGTATGTTTTAATTTATTTATTTATTTATTAATTTATTAATTTATTTTTTGATTGATTTATTACTTATTTATTGATTTGTTTTAATTAATAATTTATTTAATATTTATATTTTTTAATTAATATAGCTTAATTTACTTGAAAATGAAGAGCCAGTTGAAATGCAAACAAATTAATATAATTTATAAAACCAAAAAAAAAAAAAGAAAATAAAAAAAATAAAGTAATAAAAAAAAAAGTGTAGATAATCTGGTAATAATAAAATTATTAAATCATTCTTTTTTTTTTTTTTTAGTGTTATAAAAAAACAATGTAATATATTGAGATATTTAAATTTTTATTATTATTTGATTTTATTTTTATTATTATTATTTAATCTTGATCTTTGTTTTGGTGAAATTCCAATGGTTTTTTGATTACATAACATCTATAAACGATCCATTTGAAATTACATTTGAAAAAAGGGCACCATCTTCATAATTTGTTTGTTGTTGTTTGTTGTTGTTGTTGTTCTATCCGGAGGGAAATCGTTTTTGTTTACAATTAACAATTGTAAAACATTTTTTGGGTTTGTTTATCAATTTAAAAACTCTATTGAGCACATATGAGCTTGATAAAATTGTATTTGTAAGTGATGGTTTTTGTTTTTTAAGTGAGTCAGTATTCGAAAATCCAATTGTATTAATTGATTTTGGTTGTTCAAAACTAATCAATGAATTGACTCCAATTAGATTCGATGATACTAAAGGTGAAATAAACTATGTATCACTTCAAAGACACTTTAAAGAACCAAAGAAATCATCAATTAAAGATAATGAGGATGTCTTTGCATTGGGAGTATTGGGTTTACAACTTTTATTAAAATTGGGTCATCCAAGAGGTAATGAATTGATTAGTCGAAATTTATTATTAATGTCAAAAATTGGAGAATCTAAAATTATATTAACAGTATTGAATCATTATTCTGATCTTTTAATTCACTCGTATCGATTTTTACAAAATCAGGTTTTTCCATTTTTTTTTTTTTTAAATTTATATACGATCGTTTATGTGTGACCTTATTATTGTTTCCACAAAACAAAAAAAAAAATAAAAAATTAAAAAAAATAAATCAGAAAGAACAAACCAAAATAAATTAAAAAAATTAAAATTAGAAAAAATAATTCAAATAAAATTTTTCACAACAAAATCGCAATCAGAGATATTTAATTTCCAATGTTTTGCTAAAATTTTTGTAATACTTAAAAAATAAATAATTTCATTTTGTGGGAATATTAAATAAAAAAAAAACATATTAATAAATAAAAAAAAAAAAAAAAAATTAATTAATTAATTTGATTCAGTTTTATTTAAAAAATTTGAAATGGTACAAAAAGTATTACTAAGAGATAATAATAATAATAATAATATAATTAAAATTATTGTGCGTTCACTGATGATTTATACTTTGATTGAAATTATCACGAGTAATCGTAATTTCAAAAGAAGGAGTATCATCAGCATCAGAGCTATCATAAGAATGGTAAAGGACAGATGAGTCATCTGAAGAGTTGGCATCTACTGGTTCATATTTATCATTTGGATTTTCAACAAAAATTGGTGGTAGATTATTATTTAATGAATATTGATGATTATTGATTAATGATTCCAATACTTGACTAGAATTTGGTCTATTTCTATAGTATTGAATGTAATTAATAATTTGTGAAATGATTGGGTTAAACTTTGAATCAAATGTAATTGTAGTGAATTGAGTATTTGATGTAAAGTTTCTAATATCATTTGAAAATGCAACTTTCAATGTTGTATAATTGTTGTTAGGGCCACCAGTTGGCACAATTTCAATACCATGAAATTTCAAGAGGAACAATACATTTTGTTCAAATAGAGTTGTACCTGGATGAACAAATGTTAATAGCATTTCAAATATTAGAACACCAAGTGAAAAGATATCTTCATTATCTCGAATAAAGGATGTGGTTTTGATTCTACATTGATTGTAATCCCAGTATCTTTCAAGTGATTTGTAATTTTCGTGACCATTTGTATCACATAAACGAATTGGAACGTCCATTTTCCTGGCACAGCCAAAATCACCCAACACAACTGGATTTCTAGTATTGGATCCACTACCACTACCACTACCACTACCACTACCACTAATTGATTGACATGTGTCCAATGTATGTATATTGACAAAGATATTACCATGATTTAAGTCAAAGTGTGTGTAGTTCTTTTCAATGTTGACAGAGTATAGTGCAATCACCATTGCATTAATTATTGGTTTAATCATTTGAGATCTACAAGTGAATGGTGATGCTAATGCTGAGAATTGTTTATCATCCATCGATAACAATTGCTTTAATGTAACATAACCAATGTCGACCATATTTTCCATTATGATAGATGAAAAACCAAGAGTAGTAAAGTATTGAGTTGTAACCATTTTACTTGCATCGAATACATCGATTAGTGCTTCGACTTCTTTAGTACATTCTCGTTTTCCTTTCAACATTTTATTGACTAAACTTCTTCCATCTGATGATACATACATACTTCGATAAACTTTTCCATAATGACCTTCACCAATTAATACTCTACAATTGTGTTTATTATTTAATTAGTATCAATATTTATTTATTTATTTATAATAATAATAATAAAAATATATATATAATACATACCTGTTTTGTTGAGTATCTCTAACTATAAAATCTTTATTTTCTTCAATTTCTTGAATATCATTAACCTCTGCAGTTGCATCTAAAATGAAATGACCACTTTTTGTAGTTGTTCCAATTTGTATAGTTTTTTCAAACACTGGAATAACGTTTATACTATTAGTAGCAGCAGCATCATCACCATCATTATTATTTTTATTATTATTATTATTATTATTATTATTATTATTATTATTATTATTATTATTATTATTATTATTATTATTATTATTATTATTATTATTAATTTCTACTGGTAAAATATTAATGCTATTATTAACTATTGAGATATCAGTAGGTGCGTTATTAGTTATTGGTAAATTACTTTGAAAAATTAAAAAGTTGACATCCAGATTCGTGAAATCTGATGGCTGATGCATTTTTAATTTTTTTTACAAATATAAATAAAGAAAATTCTTTATTTATATAAGAAATTTTATTTTTTATTGTTTATTGTTTATTGTTTTTTATTTTTTATTTTTTATTTTTTATTTTTTATTTTTTTTTTTTTAGATGAAAAAATTAAAAAAAGGGAAATTTAAAATAAAAATATAAAATGTAAAATCAAAATTTTTTTTTTTTTTATTTATTTTATTTATTATTTTGTAAATCTAAAAAAAAAAAAAAATTGTATTAATTGGTAATTAATTATTTGTGCGAAAAAAAAAGAAGATTGGGAGAAAATAAAAAAATAATTATAATAATAATTTGTGTGAAAAAAAAAAAAAATAAAAGAAAAAAAAATTTAAATAAAAAAAATAATTTTGGAAAAAAAAAAAAAAAAAAAAAAAAATTTAATGAATAAAAATAGAAATTAAGTTTTGTGTGTGCAAAAATTTAGAACAGATATACAAGAGAAAAATCCATTAAACTCAAATTTTTTTGCTGTTTTTTTATTTTTTTATTTTTATTTTTTCCTTTTTTAGTTTATTGAAACACAAATGATGTTTTTTTTTTTTTCCCAAATCTTTTACGAAATTTAACAGTGAAATCATAGGAAAAATTGATGACAAAAAAAAAAAAAAAAAAAAAAAAAAAAAAAGAATATGGATGGAAAAAAAAAAAAAAAAAAAAAAAATTTTATTATAATAATTTAAAGAGTTTATATTTTGGTTTTATGTGTTAAGGTATTTGTACGTTTAATATTACATTAAATTTTATTAAATTTCACTGTTGGAATAATATTATTTATTTTTTTTGTTTTTTTGTTTTTTTCCCAATTTTTTATTTTTTTAAAATTTTTTTTTTTTTTTTTGATTTTATTAAAAAAAAAAATAATAATTGAGATATATCTTATCTTTAAAAAAAAAAAAAAATTTATATAAAAAAAGAAAAAAATTAATAAAAAATTTTTTTTTTAAGAATACATTTATCTTTTTTTTATTTTTTTAAATATTTTGGGGAAAAATAAAAAAAAAAATTAATTTTCATCATTTTCTTCAATATTCTCCATTGGAAAATTTCTTATTCTTGGTTTAATTGGTTTTCCATATTTATTCACACCAAAAGTATTAATTCCTCCACCCAAATAACATAACATATTAGTACAATCAATTTCAACAAGTTCTTTGTATTTATATAAAGTTTCAATATAGTCCAAATCAATACGAGACATTCTATTTGAAAAATATTGACATCTTTTTTTTAAAGAATCAAGATGTGCATTGGTCTCTACTGATGGTTCATTCCAATGTAAAAATGATGGATTTTCACAAATATCTAAAAATTATTTCAAAAAAAAAAAAAAAAAAAAAAAAAAAAAAAAAAAAAATTAATATTAAAATTATTAAAATTAAAATTAAAATAAAATTTAAATAGAAATTACCTTGTAATAAATTGTTATTTTTAGTTTGGCAAGCTTCTTTGCATTGATCAAATTCCTCTGAATAACTATATTCAGTTTTAATAGTAACTAATTTTTTAAAATAATTAATTATTAATATTATTATTGAAAAAAAAAAAAAAAAAAAAAAATTTTAATTTTATTTACTCGTTAAAAAATTATTATTGGTATTTTTTATTTCACATCGTTCTCTACATCTGTGATAGTCTTCTAAAAAAACACCTGTGGAATTTATTTGTTTAAATAAAAAAACAAATGAAAATAATAAAATAATTCTACAATAAAAATTAAACTTCATTTTTTTTTTTTTTTTTTTTAAAATATCAATAAAAAAAAAAACTAAAATTGATATTAATTTATGACAATAATAATAACAATAATAATAATACAATTGATTATACAAAAAAAAAAAAAAAAATAACTTTTTATATATTTTTTTTTTTTTTTTTAATTGGTAGATTGAAAATTAATATTTTATTTTTATTATTTATTTTTTTAATTATTTTTTTATTTTTTTTATTTTAAATAATAATAATAATAATTAAATAATTAAATTTTTAATGTTCTTTTCTATTTATAAGAACTTTTTTTTTTTTTTTTTTTTTTTTTTAATAATTAAAAAAACATATTTAATAATTTTTAAATAAATAATTATACCATTATATATTATTCGATCCCATCTTTTTTATAGATAAATAATGAGTTTTTGATTTAAAAATAAAAAAACAAAACAACAATTTAATTCTCTTAAATCACCAAAACCATTACCACAACCCATTACCCTTTAGTTTTATTTAATTTTATTTTTATTTTATTTTATTTTCTTTTCTTACCTCATATTTTATTTTCTTTCCCTCACTCTTTCACACACATTTTTTTTTTTTTTTTAAAAACAAATATCAGTATTTAGGCAAGTTTATGTTTTTTTTAATAAATACATTAACTCGCACCACCCCTAACACAATATCATTTAAATCAAAAGGTGGAGATAGAGATAATAATAAAAAAAAAAAAAAACAAAAAAAAAAAACAAAAAAAAAAAAAAAAAAAAAAAAAAAAAAAAAAAAAAAACCATGTTTTTTTTTTTTGTATGTCAATACAATTTTTGTTTAATTTTTCTAAAAATAAAAAAAGACAAAATCTATATAGATCGATAATAATTTTAATCATGATTTTATTGATGTTTTTTGACAACTACCAAAAAAAAATAAAGAAATTTTAATTTTTCAAATTAAAAATGAAATAATAAAATTTACAACTTTGATTTTTGCATTTGTAAAATAATTAAATATTTTAAAAAGACCTTTTAATACTTCATTTAGTATTATAATAAAATTATTGTAACAAAATTTAAATCTTTTTAAAAAATAAAAGTAAAAAAAAAAAACAATAAAAATCTAAAATCTATTTTTAAAATTATTGGTAATTTTTTATTTTTCGATTAATACTTTTTTTAATAACAATTTAATTCATTAAAAATAAAAAGTTCTTGAATAAATTTCATTAAATAAAAAAAATTATTATCTTATTTCTTTTTTTTTTTTTTTTTTTAATATTTTTTTTATTTATTTATTTGTTTTTTTATTTGTTTTTTTTTTTTTTTTTTTTTTTTTTTTTATTTTTATTTTTTTTGTTTTTTTTTTTTTTTTTTACTATGAGATGATTTATTGATCTTTATTAAAAACTAATTTCTTTAATAAACTAATTAATAAAGCATAATCTAAAGGTTTTGACATAAATTCATTACAACCAGCTTCAAGACAAAGATTTTTATGACCAGTGGTTGCATCAGCAGTGAGAGCGATAATTGGTAAATGTTTAAGACCATGTTCAGTTTCAAATTTACGTGTTAACTTTGAACAAGTGATACCATCCATTACAGGCATATGAATATCCATTAAAATCAAATCGAATGATGAGTGACTTTGTTTAATTCTTTCCATCGCAAGTTGACCATTCTTTGAAAGTTCAACTCTAAAATTATGTTTTCTTAATACTGTCATTGCAATCTTTGCATTTACTAAATTATCTTCAACTAATAAAATATTAACATTATAATTATTATCATTATTATTATTATTATCATTATTTGTATTATTATTATTATTATTATTATTATTATTGTTGTTATTATTATTACTATTAAGGTTAAGATTATTAATATTATTATTTAATTGATTTGAAGTTGAAAGTAATTGAGGTGATGCAACACTACTACCACTTCCTGTACTACTACCACTAAATCTTCTTGGTGAAACTTGTACATAATCTGGTATTGAAGTTGACGATTTAACTTTAATACCACTACTTGCACCACTGCTATTAATGATATCTCTTGGTATTGGTAATAATGGGAATGATGATGATGGTGAAATTGTTGGAGTTCCTGGTGGTTGTTGTTGTTGTGGTTGTTGTTGCTGTTGTAGTTGTTGTTGAAATAATTGATTTGATGTTATTAATTGATTTTGATTAATAATATCACCACCACCACTACCACTACCACTATTAATACCACTATTTGCAAGATTTGTAGTACCACTTGTACCACTTGTACCACTTAAATCTAGTAATGGTGATTGAGAAGATGGTGAAGAAATTGAAAAATCTTCCAATCTATATGAATGATCATCTTGGCCATGTGAATCAGAGGAAGAAGATGAAGATGAAGAATCAGAAGTTCTTTCAGATTTTGGTATTGGAATACCTTCAGATTGATCACCTTTACAATAAATATCTTCACCAAGATTATTTTTTAATAAACCACTATTACTTGAATTTAAAAAGGAAATTCTAGATTTTGATCTATTACTACCAGTCGAACCTTCACTCTTATCACTACCATTTGAAGATGTTAATATCGGTGATTTCTTTGGTTGTGTTGTTGTTGTCGTTGTTGTTGTGTTGTTATTAGTTTCTGGTAATGGTGGATTTATTGATATGGTTGAATTATTACCACTTAAATTTGTTATTTGACCTTCTAAAGTTGAATCAGGTAAAATATCACCACCACGATCATTTCTAATTATAGTTGATTGTAAAAGTGGTTGTAATTCGATTTGTGATTGTAAATCTATTTGTGATTGTTGGGTATTTGGTAATATTGAATTAATATCATTACCCATTGGAAGTAAAGATTGAGGTGAAGCAGATAAAATTGGAGGTGTTAAATTTGTTGGTAAAACTGAATTTTCATTTAATGGTTGTAATGAAGATCTCTTTGCATTAATGTTTAGATTTGTTGGTAACATATTATATGATAATGGAGTGGATGGTACTGATAATGATTTTGGTAGAACACCTTGTTGATGATTTAAAACATAATTATTATAAGTATTCATATCATTTTGAGGAGGAATACCATTATTTCTAATAAAATAATCATTATTATTATCAATATTTGTACTAATATTACTATTATTATCAATACTACCAGTATCATTATTACTATTATTATCTAAACCTGTAATACCATTATTACTAAGTGTTGAATTTGGTGTTGTAAACATTAAACTATTATTATTAATATTATTATTTGTTATACCAATATCATTTGTTAATTGAGGAATATTTGCATTATTTAAACTTGTTAATAATGATTGACAAGAAAGTAAATTTGGAATAATATTTGAAGGTGTATTAACTGGAGTTGGAATATTATTACTATTAATTAAACCACTATTACCAATACCAGTTGAAATATTAGAACCACCAAGTTTAGTTTTATTGAAATCAATATTGCTACTACCACTGCCACCACCACCACCACCACCACCACCACCACCACCACCACCACCACCACCATTACTACTACCACTATTATTTAAATTTTGATTTGAATAAATTGGATTAATTGTTGAAGTATTTGGTAATAATTGAGAGAGTACAGTTAATTGTTCTCTTTTAATTGGTTTATAGAGGTAATGAACATTATCAACATTTAAAGATTTTCTAAGTTTAGCGGTACACATTATTACCAAAGGTGGATTCTTTATGATATTGGAAGAATCTTGTTTCATTTGTTTAATCTCATCGATTACCAATGAAGGAATCAATGGGTCCAAAAGAATTAGATTGAAATCACCATTACGTTCATTAAAGAAATAAATAGCCGATTGAAAGGTGGTTCTTTGGAAAACTTTAAATCCAAATGGTTCCAAATGCATTGCTATCACTTTTCCAATGTTTGGATTATCATCAATAACCAATATCTTTAAGCCTTCGCCCCATTTAGAGTTTGCAAAAAACTTTGAACTTTGATTATTCATAATTCTTGGATAATGATTGGTGGTATTAGTAGTACTATTCATCGAGGAAGTAATTGAGCTAATACTATCACATTTCATTGGAACTTGTAACTCGAAAACTGATCCCTTCTCCATTTCTGTTTCATATTTAATTTCACCGTTCATTAAATTTGATAATTGTTTACAAATTGCTAAACCTAAACCAAATTCACCATCTGTATTGGTTGAATTTACATTATAACTTGATAATGAAAATGGTTGAAATAATAAATTTGTACTATAAGGATCAATACCTGAACCACTATCAATTACTGAAAAATAAACTGTAAATTCATTTTTCTTTTTTTTCTTTTTAATATTATTATTATTATTAATATTATTATTAATATTATTATTAATATTATTATTATTACTATTATTATTATTATTACTATCATTAATATTATTATTATTATTATTTACATTATTATTACTATTATTATTATTATTTTTTAAATCATTATTAATACAATTATTATTATTACTATCATTATTATTATTTGTATTTATATTTATATTTGTATTATTATTACTATTATTATTATTATTATTATTATTATTATTATTATTATTATTATTATTATTATTATTATTATTATTTTCTTGATTTTCTTTATTTTCAATAATTTTATCATTATTTGATTTTTTTAATTCTAAATTTTCATCTTGATTATCTTTAATTTTATCAGATAATTCATCAATATTACAACAACTACTACTATCTTCAGTATTATTGTCATCATCATTATCGTCGTCATAATCATCATCATCAATGATATGATGATGATGATGGTGATGGTGATGGTGATGATGACGATGATGATGACGATGATGATGAATTGGTTGTTGTTTTAAAACACCTAAATTACTTGAGAGGGAAACTCTAATATAAACTTCACCTTCATAGGTTGCCTTTATACTATTGGTTATTAGTTTCAATAGAATTTGTTTAATCTTTTGAGAATCACCAACCAATGAGAGAGGTACATCTTTATCAATTAAATAGAAGAGATCGATTTCTTTCTCTTCGAATTGAGTTCTAATTGATGGTGTTGAAATTAAATCCTCTAAAAGATTTGAAACTACAAATGATAGATTCTCTACATCATTACGTTTCAATTGTTTAATTTCCGAGTAGAATAAACACTCCTTGGTTAGTTTACTTAATTGTTCATAAGAACTTGAGAATTTACTTAGATAAGCCTCTTGATTTGGTTGAACATCGGTATCATATATTAAACTAATGATTGAACCTGTATTTTGAACTAAACGTTTGAATTGATTCATTGATTCAATGTAGAATTGAGAGTTGTATTGTGTTAATTCCTCTTGTTTCTTAACGTTTGAACAGAGGTAATTAAATCTATTGACAATCATAATGTTTTGTTGATCGATTGATTTGATCGATTGATTTATACTCATCCAACCACTATAGATATCCAAAATGATACCAACAATTGGGAAACCAACAGAACATGCACGAATCCATCTACGAATTAATAATGCCTCGAAAATATATGATTCAAATAAACGAGAATTCAAACCAAATGTCTCCCAAGATGAAACTTCTATGAAAATTGTTGATAATATTAATGAAAAGAATCTATTGGTTCTAAAACGATTATAATTTACCAATAACAATACCAATTGAATGAAATGTAATAAAGTTGCCAATGGTGCTTGAAATTGTACTGGTGAAATGATTGTATTTACATTACCACCACCACTATTACCATTAGCTCCAGATCCAAATGAACTACTTTGTTGTAAGAATTGATTCAATGGATCATAATTTAATCTTAATACAATCAATGTATAAGTAATTGATAAACATAAAAATATTCTTGTAAAAAATATTTGAAATGAATATGACCAATCATTCTTTTCTTCTTCATCATCTTCTTCATTATTATTATTATTATTATTATTATTATTATTATTATTATTATTATTATTATTATTATTATTATTTTTATTATCGTTAATTTTATTATTATTAGTATTATTATTATTACTACTATTATTATTATTATTATTACTATTAGTATTATTATTTTTATTACTATTATTATTATTATTATTATTATTATTGTTACTATTATTGTTATTATTATTATTATTATTATTAGTATTATTGTTATTATTGTTATTATTGTTATTGTTATTATTATTATTTGTAATATTATTATTTATATCGTTATTTTTAATATTATTATCAAAATTTAAATCGTTATTAATTTTAGTATTACTACTACTATTATTATTATTATCAATATTATTATTGATATTATTATTATTAGTGATACTATTACTATTATCACTTTTATCGTTAATTTTATTTTTATTATCGTTATTTATTATATTATTTACATTATAGGATTCATCTTGAAAATATGGTGAGATCGATGATGAAACTCTAAATTCGCTATATCTACTATTATACATTTTTTTTGGAATATGTGAAAAATTTAATACAATTCCAACAACTAAAAATTCAATTGCTGTTGATATCTAAATAAAAAAAAAAAAAAAATTAATAATTATTAATAATTTTGATTTAATAAAAGTTTTTTTATAAAACTTACATTAGAAATTGAATCTAAATTTAAAAGTGGATCTTTTGGATTAAAGAAAAGATTAACTTGAAGGATATTAACCAAACCAGATAAAACTAAACCCAAAAAAATATAATCTGATAAAAAGAAATTTAATAATGATGGTATCACTCTTGAATTTCTTAAGGATTCACGTGCAGATTGAGAGATTGAATGTGAGTATTTCTTCATTTTTAACAATACCACCAACAAAAACATTAAAATCGATGAGAATATGAAATGAAATGAAAATATTAAAATAAACAATGAATTAATATTATTATTCCATTGAAATACTCTAAATAAAAACTTTTTTGATACCATCAAGAAAATATAAAATGCCAATACTGATAATAGGGATATATGAATTAAATTCATTGTACCTTTTGATGAAAAAAATGACTCATTATTATTATTATTATTATTATTATTATTATTATTATTATTATTATTATTATTATTGGTGTTGTTGTTGTCGACATTATCATTTTCTTTAGATAATGATGATGATGATGATGGTGGTGGTAGTTGAGGTGGTTGTGGATATGGTTGTGGATATGGTGGAGTATATATTGCTTGTGAAGTTTGAAAATATTTTGGTGATGGTTTATTACCGCCACTACTACTTCTTGTATGTTTAATTTTTGAATATATATTACTATTTTCGTTATTATTATTATAAAAACTACTACTGCTACTATTTCCAATGCTACCTGTACTACTATACCCTGTATTTCTAGTTAATCTATTTCTTAATCTTTTTGAATTATCATTATAATCAAAACTATCATTTGAATTATTTAAAAATGACTTTTCATGTGGAGATGTTGAATTATTTTGATTATTTTGATTATTTGGATTGTTTTGATTATTTTGATTTAAAAAAGAAGGAGATGAAGATGATTTTCTTGAAGATGATGAAGAGGAAAATGGTGATCCATGTGGTGATATATTTGTTGTTAAAGCTATATTTGGTGAGATTTGACTAAAAATATTACCAAGAGATTGTGAAGATATTAATTTTGGTGATGATTTAATTGGTGATGAACTACCTTGAACATTTGAATGACGATGATTATGAAGTTGATGATGATGATGATGATGAGTTTCATTTCCAACAGTATTATATTTATTATCAGATGAAATAAATTGAGCGCTATCATCACCACCATTATTTTTATTATTTCCACCTCCTACTTTATTTTTACTACTATTATTCTTATTATTATTATTACTACTATTATTATTACTATTATTATTATTATTATTATTATTATTATTATTATTATTATTATTATTAGAACTAAAATTTAATAAAGTTGATGATTGTCTTAATGGTGATAAATTTTCAAAAGAATCCAAATTTGAACATGATTGCTGAGGATGTTGATAATATTTTAACGGGTATGCATTACTATTACTATTATTATTATTATTATTACTATTACTATTATTATTATTATTACTATTACTATTACTATTACTATTATTATTATTACTATTATTATTATTATTATTATTATTATTATTATTATTATTAACACTATTTAAACTACCACTCCCACAACCACTATTATTATTATTATTATTATTATTATTATTATTATTATTATTATTATTATTATTATTATTATTATTATTATTATTTAAATTTGACCTATTTGCATTTTTAAAAATATTTTGTAAAGAGTTATGAATTGGTGTAGACTTCATTGGTGTTGTATTCGTACCAGTTGTGGACGTTGATGATGAAACTGGTGTATTATATGAATTATTATTGGTTTTAATTTTTGGTGACTGTTCTCCTCCACTATTACATTCATTAATCGTTTGAAGAGATTGAGTTGATATGCTATTATTATTATTGTTATTATTGTTATTGCTCCCAATTGGTGGGGTATTGAAATTGCCAACAATTTTAAAATCTGTTGTATTAAAATTATTATTAATATTATTATTATTATTATTATTATTATTATTATTATTATTATTATTCTCTGTTGAGTTTGCGTTCAAGTAATTTGACATTGTTATGAAAAATGTCTAATAGTATTTTAAAAGTACAATTTTTATTTTTTTTTTTTTTTTTTTTTTTTTTTTATTTTTTTTTTTAATTATTATTATTTTTTTTATTATTATTAATATTATTTATTAAAATAATTATTATTTTTATTATTAATTTTAAAATATTTATAAATTAATAAATAGAAATAAATGAAGTATAAATTAATGAATAATAATAATAGTGTTTTAACAATATAATAAATAATTTTTTTTTTTATTTGTTGTTTGTTTTTTTTTTTTTTTTTTTTTTTGTGTTTTGTTTTTTTTTTTTTTTTTTTTTAATATTTGTTAATTTATTTATTTTATTTTTTAATTTTTTTTTTTTTTTATTTTTTTATTTTTTATTTTTTTTAGATAGTATATGAATTAAATATGGTTACATAAATGTATACCAAGTGTAAAATTTAAGAGAATACTTTTATTTGTTTTTAATAAAGGAAAACGAAAATATTAAATAAGAAAGAAAAAAAAAAAAAACACAAAACAAAAATTATAAAAAAATAATGTTAAATGTGATATTATGATGACAATTTTTATATATAATAAACATTATTATTATTATTATTACATTAAATTTAGTAAAATTGTGTGTATGTGGGTTCATATAATTTATGTACGATAACAAAACAACAACAATAATATTAACAACAACAACAACAATATAAAATTATTAAAATAATTATATCATTAATTTTTTTTTTTTTACATATATTTATCGTTTAATATATGTTATATGTGTATATATATAAGTGGGTGTCTTATATATTACACGAACCAAGTGTGTGGGTGTGTTTAAAAAGTGTATTTATTTTTCTACAAATTTCGTTCGCCCATTAATGAAAATTTAAAAAAAAATAAAAAATAAAAAAAAAAAATAATTTAATTTGAACTTGCCCTTCTTTTTTTTTTTTTTTTTTTTTTTTTTTTTTTTTTTTTTTGATCAAAAAAATTAATTAATATTAAAAAAAAAAACAAATAATGCAAAAAAAAATAAAACAAATAAAAAATAATAAAAGAATAAATCGCTTAACAAATTTTATTTTTATTTTTATTTTTTAAAAAGTTTTTATTTTTTTTTTAAAAAGGTTTTTTTTTTTTTTTTTTTTTTTTTTTTTTAAAATTTAAACAATAAAATATAACAATTGTTTTATTTTTTAATATCGTTATTTACATTAATTCTTTTTTAGGTAATTTTGATATTTTGATTATTACAATGATTGATAATAATAATAATAATAATAATAATAATTACGGTAATTTATAATTGTTAATAAAAAAAAAAATAATAAAAATAAAAAAAAAAAATAATAAATAAATAAAAAAAAAAAAAAAAATATTACTATATTCTTTTTTATTTTTTTTTTATTTTTTATTTTTTTTTATTTAATATTTATTTCTCTTTGAATTTCCAAAGTCTTTAATTAATAATGAAAATAATAAAAGGGTTTTGTTTTGATCTATTTTTGAATGTCCTTTTGAGGAATTTTTTTAGATTTTTTTTTTTCTAAAACCTCTTTTATTTTTTATATTTTTTTAATATTTCATTTTTTTTTTTTAATTTATTTTTTTTTTTATTTATTTTTTTTTTTTTTAATTTTTTTTTATTTTTTTCTCTATATTTGAAAATATTAAAATTAAGAAATTAATGAGGCCAATTCAATTGATAAATATTATTAAATTTAAACTTTTCAATTAAAAATTTTGAAAAAGTATAGCAATTACTATAGATTGACCATTTATCACCTCTATTTTCATTTTCAATAAATTCATTAAACCATTCAGTTAAAATTACTCTATTTAATCCAAAATACCATTCCAATGGTTGATCTTTGTGGTAAATATTTTCAATTTTACCTAAATACATTGATAATTCTTGGTATATTTGATTTTCACCAAATTTTCTTTCAAAACACAATTGAATCTTTTTAGAATTCTTTTCTAATACAATATGAACTTCTAATCCCATTATACCATTCTCATCATTAGATTCACCAGCAACATCAATAACAATTGTATAATGAATATCATTTAAAAAACTTGATGGTTTTTTATTATTAATTTCATTTTTACTTTCTCCATCTTTAATTTCAGAATACATCACTAAATAAACATCACCAACTTTTTCATTATTAATTACTTTCAATGATTGACATTTACTTCCAATTTCTAATTTTTCATAAGTTGAATGATTATTTCCCATATTAATAATATTAATTATAATTATTAAAAAACAAATAAAAATAAAATAAAATAAAAAATAAAATGAAAAAAAAAAAAATTATTTATACACTTTTTTTTTTTAAACAATTTTTAATTTCAAATAAAAAAATAAATAAATAAATTAAAAAATTATAATAAAATAATTAATAAACCTATAATTGTATTTTTTAAAGGGTGGGTTATAAATAATTTAAATTAAATTAAAAATGATATAGGAAATAAAAAATCTAATTTTAGAAATAAAATGAAATGGGTTAAAAATAAATTAAAAATAGAAAATAATTTTTTTTTTTTTTTTTTTTTTTAATACATATTTTTTTTTATTTTTTTTTTTTATTTATTTATTTATTTAAATTTGAAATTAAAAAACTAACAGCATTATTTTGTTGTAATAATACAACAAGTGGCAATATGAAACAATTTGTAATGAAAAAGAAAGCAACATCAGGTTTTCTTCCCCAAACTTGAATACCTCTTTTAATTAAATTAATTTTATAAACATGTTTAAGTATTCTTTTAAAAATGTACATATGAATTAAAGCGGTTGTTAATGAAGCAAAAGCATATAATAATGTTAGAAAATAATTAAATTCTGATAATGATTTAATAGTTGGGTAGTATTCTTGATTTGGTCCATAATAAATTGTTAATGAGAATACAATATATGCGAAACCCGATAACGCTCTTGCAACAGTATTAAAGAAAAAGATCTCCAATGATACTGTTCTATCCAAATCACCATTTTGACCTAAAATATTGTACATTAAAACACCTTCATATTTTATCAAATAAAAATGTTCATACAACTTTTCAAATGTTCTAATACACCAATTTCTAAATGCAATAGTATCAACAAATATTTGTAATGTCAATGTCACAGCTTCCAACGCCAAATAAATAATAATCATATACCATGCTCCGACATGTGGAAATACCATAGAAAAGAAACAATGTGAACTTAATTCTAACCAAAATAAAAATAAAACTCTACCATCTTGAAATACTCTAAATATTTAAAATAAAAATAAAAATGAGGGGGAAGGGAGAGGGGAGAGGTGGTTAATTGATTAATTATTATTATTATTATTTTTATTATTTATTATTATTATTATTTTAAATTTACATACCTTAATGGGATATTTGGTAAATTTCTTCTCATTCTATGAAATGATAATCTAAAGATTAATTTATATATAAATACAATGATTTGAAAAGATACGATAAGAATAACTTGGAAAATATTATTTGTTACACTATAGAAAGCAAAAAGGAAAATATGAAAAATTGCATAACCAAATGGACCTAAAATAATCGTTGATGATACAATCCACCATTTAAAAAAGAAACCATCTTTTGAAAAGAAACTTTTATTTGTTGATGAATTATAATTTCTTGGGGTTGTTGCTGAAATGAAATTATCATCTAATGATGTTGTATTTGTTGATTCTTTTTTATTTTCAAATTCTACATTATTATTTAATTTTGGAATTTCAATGATTCTTCCATTACTATTATTATTATTACTATTATTACAACTATTTAATTTTGGTGAAGTTATACCACCAGGTTCAATTGATAAATCGAATGGAATATCAATAGATGATCTTGGTGAACCTGAAACACTACTACCAATACTTTTACCACCATCATTTTCTTCAATATCATCACCAATTGTATTTAAATTATTTAAATTTACGCTACTTGTATTATTACTTGATATATTATTATTATTATTATTACACTTATTATTTTTATTAATATTATTATTTACATGTTTATCAATATTAATTATTTCTTCAATATTTTCATTTGCACCATCATTTACACATAAATTTTGAATGAATGAATTTGATAATGATTTTGGATTTGATTTTGATGGTGATTCTGATAATGTTTTTGAAAGTTTTAATTGTTGTTGTTGTTGTTGTTGTTGAGGTTGTTGATGTTGTTGTTGAGATGACTCATTTAAACTTAAACCAATTAAAAGTGGATTTGAATTAATTTGACTTGATGAATAAATTTCTTTTAATGGTATACCAACTTGTGAAGTTTCATTAATGAATTCAGTTTTTTGTATTGGTGTATTAATATTACTATTACTATTATTAATAGTAGTAGAAGTAGTAGTAGTAGTATTTGTATTAATAATATTATTATTATTACTACTATCTTTTTTATAAAACATCATTGATGGTGGAGTTAAATTTGAAGTTGTTGTTGTTGCTGATGTTGTTGATAACTGTGGTGATTCAATATCTGCACCATTTTTTTCATATTGATAAAGATTATGACGATATGAATTACTACTATAATTACCATATTGTGATGTTGAATTTTCATTTAAAACTTCTGATACTAATGTTGAATGATTTGTATCTTTTCCAGATTTAACATGTTTTGAAATACTTAACCAAACTAATAAATAAACCAATGGTACACCAACACCAAATGAAATGATTATCCATTCGAATGGTATTGGAAATATACCAATTAACATGAAAACTAAATGACAAAATGATAAAAAGAATACCCAAATCGTTAGGTAAAGAAATGTTGATTTCACATTGAATGGAATTCTAGGTAAATTTAAAAATGTAAATGTCAATGGGAAGAATACTGCAAAACAAAAAAATGTTACACATGGTAAATATACCAATAAATATATTAAATTTCCTTTGGTCAATTGTTCACTTTCATCATATAATGGACATACTACAACTAAAACCATAAAAAAGTACGCTAAAACTATACTTGGAACTGGATGTGTTATTAAACTATATACTGATGATTTCTTATCTTGACCTTCAAGTTTATATAAATATAATTTATTAAATTTCATTTTTTTTTTATTTTATTTTCTTTTCCGTTCTTAAAAAAATAAAATTACAAAAAAAATTTTAATAAAAAAAAAAATTAAACTACATTAATGTAATTAATTAATTAATTTTTAAATAAAAAAAAAAAAGAAAAATTTTTTGATTAGATAAATTATTTTTTATTTTTTTATTTTTATTTTTTAAAAAAAAAAAAATGAAATAAAATAAATTAAATTAACCACTAAATAAAAATTATACCCAATAAAAAAAAAAATAATAATTATTTATCTTTTAACTGATTTAAAACAAAGGAAAAAGAAAAAAAAAAAAAAAAAAATATTTTTCTTACTTTTTTAAAAATACAAGTATTAAAAAATTTATATAACCTTTAATTTGTTTATTTTTGTTTTTGTTTTTGTTTTTGTTTTTTTTTTTTTAACTGTAATAAATATTAGCACACACACACGAATTACAACAACATTAATGTTTATTTTTTTTGATTAATTTGATAACCAATTTTAAACAAAAATAAAAAAATAATTAAAAAAAAAAAATAACAATTAAAAAAAATTAATTGTTATTTTTTTTTTTATTATTATTTTTTTTTAAATAATTTAATTATTTTATTATTTTTTTTTTTTACTAAATGTTAATGTTAAATTTGAATGAGTGAGTGGGGGCTAATTAGAAAAAAGTAAAAGGGGTACTAGTGTGTAATAGAAAAAAAAGTTTGAATTATAAAAAAAAAAGTGGGGTTGTTGTGATTTTTTTTTTTTTTTTTTTAATTGAATGTTTTAAAACGATTACATATATTGTAAAAGCATTTAAAATGTAGAGTTTATTGTGTGGTTCTTTTTTTTTTTTTTTTTTTTTTTTTTGTTTTTTTTTTTTTTTACATTTTTGAGTATATTTATTTGATTATTTTATAATAAAAAATCTTTAGGTAAAATAAAAAAAAAAAAAATTTAGTGAATGATTGTGATTTGAAAAAAAAATAAAAAAAAAAATAAAAAAAAAACCATATTACAATAATTTTGACCATATTATTTAAAGAATCATTGTGTGATTTTTTTTTTTTTTTTTTGTCATTTACCTTTTTTTATATTAAATGAATGGATTATTAATATATTAAGGCCCAAAAATAAAAATAAAATTATAAAAATAAATCAAAACTATTTTTTTTTTTTATTTTAAAATAAAATAAATTTTTAAAATTAATAAAAAAAAAAAAAAAATTATAAATAAAAAAATATAAAGTCCTTTATTATATACCTACTTTTTAAAATAAATTAGAAAATTTAAAATTAGAAAAAAAACAAAAAAAAATGATTTTATTTTTTTTTTTTTTTTTTTTTTTTTTTTATCTATAATTATTTTAAGTTTTAAATCTATTTCTATATCAATTTTTATTGATGAAAAAAATTATATTTATAAAAAAAATTTATATGACGATATTTATTTTGGCAGTTATTATTATTATTATTATTATAATTATAATTATTTAATTATTTAATTTTATTTTAAAATAATATTGAACATATTAATTAATAACCTATAAATAAATTTTAAAATTTATACAAAAAAAGAAATTAAAATTTTATTTTTTTTTTTTTTTTTTGTTTTAAAATAAAAAAATCAATAAATTAATAAATTTATCCATAAATAATCAAAATAATTAAAATAATTAAAATAAATGAAAAAAACCCCAAAGAAAAAAAAAAAATCTTTTTGTTGTGTGATTAGATCATAATTATTTTAAAATTCATTTAACAAATATATCTCGACAGAGTATAACAAAAAGTAAAGTACAAGTATTGATGTGGATTTTTTTTTTTTTTATTTTTATTTTTATTTTTTTTTTTTTTTTGTGGAAGTGTGTTTTGTTATGTGTGGTTTAAAGTATGTGTTGATCCAGTGGAAAAAGGTTGTTGTGGTGTGTGTGTGTGGGTGTGTGGGTGTGTGTGGGCACGAGAATGATTTATGATTATAAATGAGTGATGAATAGCTCAATTATTTTACATTTTATCTTTTATTATTTTATTTATTTATTTATTTATTTTTTTGTTTTCTGAAAAAAACAAAAAAAAAAAAGAAAAAGAATGAGTGGTACAACGTGACCTAAGTCAACTAAAAAATATTTATTTTAAAAGTTTAAATAAAATAAATAAAAAATTAAAATAATAAAAAAAACAATTAAAATAAAAACTAAATCATATTTCTTATTTAACACTTTATATCACAATTAGTTGTAAATAAATCAAATATTTGATTGATGACACTTTTGGTTATAAAAAAAAAAAAAAAAAAATTGTGATTTTTTTTTTTTTTCAAATCAAAGTGTGGTAAATATTGTTTTTAAAAAAAAAAAAAAAAATCTAATCTTTTTGACTTACAAATTTTTTAAACCCCCACAATACAAAAATGGTAATTTTTTTTTTTTTGGTTAATATTTTGATAATTTAATTAAAATCAAGATATTGTTTCCATAATATTTGAATAGATTTTAAAAAAACTTTTAAAATGAAAAAGTATATCTAATTAATTAAAAGAAAACAAATTTGTCATGTTTAACACAAACAATATGCTCCTTTAAAAAAAAAAAAAAAAAAAACATTGATTAAAACAAAAAAGTAATAAAATTAAAAAAAAAAAAAAGGTCAAATATTTTTAAAACAATTTTTTGAATAATAATGAAGAAGGGTATATCTAAGTTTAAAATAAAATAAAATAAAATAATAAAAAAAAAATCTTTTTAATTTTTTTTTTTTTTGATTACTTACCTTTATACTAAAAAAAGGTTATTGAAAAAAAAAAATAATTAATTATTTTTTTTTGGATAGAAACAAGATTATAAAACTATCTATTGTCATTTTTTTTTTTTTTTTTTTTTTTTTTTTTCTTTCTTGAAAAATTAAAAAAAATAAAAATAAAAAAAAATATTAAAATTAGAATTTGCTTGGTTAACCAATTTCATTCCTCCACTATAATCATTCAAAACGATTAAATTAAAAAATCTTTTTTTTAAAAAACTATGATATATGATTTGACCCATTAATATTTTTTTTTTTTTTTTTTTTCGGTCAACAAAAAAAAAAAAAAAGAAAAAAAAAAAAAAAATCCAAAAATTTTGTTATTGGCTGAATTCCGTTACAAGAAAGAATCAAGTGATTTTTAAAATAAAAGAATCTATTTTTTCAAAAAAAAAAAAAAAAAAACCTTAGATTTGACAAATCTATTTTAAAAGTGGTTTTTCTTCTTGATTTTCTTCTATTTTTTTTTTTTTTATTAATAAAATTTCATTGTTTCGGGGAAGGTGTATATTTTTTTTTTTTTTTTATTATTTTTAGTTTTTTCTATGGTTTTTTTTTTTTTTTTTTTTTTTTTTTTTTTTTATTATTCATCCATATTATTATTATTAGAAATTCTTGGTCTTCTACCAGAGCCAATGAATAAACCACTTTTAGCTATAGCTTGTCTTAAGGATTTCTTTGAACTAACTAAAGCAGAAGGTGGTAATTGTAATCCGATGGCTTTAATATTTTCAGTAACGGTTGAAATTTTTTGGAATTCATCCTCTGAAGCTCTTGGGAAACCATTTCTATGATATTGTGAAACTTGTAATCTAAATAACTCTTCATAATTTTCTCTTAAAATTTGATTAAAAGTTTGAATAAATTGTTCTTGATGTTCTTGAAGTAATAATGTATTTGGTGTTACTGGTGATGTTGTTAAACTTGTTGTTGTAGTATTATTATTTGTTGTTGTAGTTGTTTCAATTTGCATTGGCTGTAATTGTGGTGATGATTGTTGAGTTTGATTAGTATTAGTGTTGTTATTATTATTTACATCTTGTTGTTGTTGTTGTTGCTGTTGTTGTGGTTGTTGTTGATTATTTAATGAAGGTGAAGTAATATTTTCATTAGTTTGTAATGGTGGAGTTGAAACTATTAATGAATTTAAAAATTCAATATCGACACCTTTACTCTTTAAAATTTCACCAACTTGTTTAAATTGATCAGTATCAATTGAAACTTCAGAAGCACTTGTTTGTTGAATACGATTTTCAATATAAGTTTGAGTTTTACTTTGAATTGAATCATTGATTTCTTTATTAAAATTAAAACTACCACTCTTTATAAGACTTGACATTTGTTGATTTAAAAATTGAATAGTTTCATTTGGTATTAATTCAATTGGAATATCATTTTTAAATATTGATTTTTGTTCATCTGATTTTATAAAACTATTATTATTATTATTATTATTATTATTATTATTATTATTATTATTATTATTATTATTATTATTATTATTATTATTATTATTATTATTATTATTACTATTATTATTATTATTACTATTATCATTTAATTTATATTTAATTGAAAGATAATTTGGAATTTCATTAAATAAAACTGGTTTATCAATACCCATTTGTTCAACTAAATCTGGGTTTGGAATAAATGGTTCTCTAAACATTTTTTGTAATTCGGCCGCTTTTTGAACTTCAACTATTTGTTGCTGTTGTAATTGTTGTAATTGTTGTTGAAGTGTTTCAACTTCAATTTGAGTTTGAGGTGTAGTTGTATCATTTCCATCAATTTGAGTATTCATTGATTCAAGTGGTTGTTGTTGTTGTTGCTGTTGTTGTTCTTGTGATTGTTCTAATGGTGGTTGTTGAGTAGTATTGGTAGTAGTAGTATTTGGTATCTCTACTTGAATTTCTACTTGATTTTCGGTACTTTCGGTTGGTAAAGTTGTTGTTGTTGTTGTTGTAGTATTATTCGCATCTTGTTGTTGTGGTTGTTGTTGTGGTTGTTGTTGTGGTTGTTGTGATGATTCAATAATCATTGGTTCAGTAATATCTTTTATTGGTTGTGGTTGTGGTTGTTCAATTAAATTTGGTAATTCATTAATTTTTAAAAAATTTGGTTCAATATTTTGACCAAGTACTTGATAAGAACCAATTGGTGTATTACCAACTATTGGAACATACATATTGTATACGGCAGGTTTAAAGCTTGAAGCTGGTGAAATCAATACATTTGCATCATCACTAATCGATTTAATGAGAGAGAATGAAGTTTTTAAAGATTCTGGTGGTGATTGTACTTTTGGTTGTAAATCAATCTTTACATACTTTCTCTTTGGTAATGATTGTTTGGTAGGTCGTTGAGTGTATTGAGTTGGTTCTAAATAAACATTTTGTTGGATTGGTGAATTACTTGGAATTACGGCTGGTAAACCATAGAAACGTTGGTTTATTTGCATTTGTGCCTGTTGTTGTAACATTGCTTGTTGAATCAATTGTTGTTGTTGTTGTACTGCTGCTGCTTGTTGTTGAGCTGCTTGTTGTTGTGCTGCTGCCGCTTGTTGTGCTGCATGTTGTGCTGCCTGTTGTGCTGCTGCTGCGGCGGCCGCTTGTTGTTTCTTTATCTTGTATCTTGATAGTTTTTCACCACCATTACCACCGCCACCACCACCTGCAGTTTTATCACCACCAACGCCACCACTACCCCCATTTTTAACCTTATCACCACCTTCCTCCTCCTCTTCTTCCTCAATTTCTTCTTCCTCCTCCTCCTCCTCACCTTTTTTTTCTTCTGCACCACTTTTACCACCAACCTCTTCACCACCACCTTCTTCCTCTTCCTCTTCTTCCTCTTCTGATAATTCTTCTTCTGATGACTCTTCTTTCTTTTTCCTACCTCTTTGAGCTCTTTTTGATGGTGTTGTTGTTGTTGTTGTTGTAGCTGTAGTAGTGTTGTTATTGGTAGTAGTTATAATGTTATTAGTTGAAGGTGAAGGAGGATTATAAATTTGATTTGCTTTTCTTTCTCTTTCTCTTAAGGTTGCAGCAGAAGGGACAGCAGTAACAGGACCAATTGCCAATGGTTTACCTTCAGTTGATTCAACTTTTGAACGAAATGATTGAATGATTGATCTACCATTGGTTAATAATCTTTTGGCTTCTTTATAATAAACTGAAGCTGAATCATTATATTTCATACAATTCTCACAAATTAGTGTGAAATCGTATTGAAATTTATCAATATTTAAATAACGAAACTCTTTATTCTTTTTTAACATGGTTTCGAAATCCATTGGTTCTCTAATGTATTTAAAATAATTTGGTGCAATTTGCTCAGTCACTGGTGAATAAAAGAAACCATGTGTATCCTTTTTCATTAAAAGTTGAATGATTTGTCCAAATATTTTCTTATAATGATTGAGTTTCTCTTGTGGAGTATTTTGAATTTCAGTATCCTCAACTTCTTCTCTTTTCTTCTTTTCTCTATCAATTTCTTCCCTATCAGTATTTGGATCTAATAATGGTGGTGTTGAAATGAAATTGTGATTTCCATCATCATCCTCCTCCTCATCCTCCTCTCCCTCACCACCACCGCCATTATCATCACCACTAATATCTATATGTTTAGATTCCTCCTTTTCTTTTTGTTCTCTTTCTTTTTGTTCTTTTTTAGATTGACGTTTTTGTTTCTTCTCTGCTTTTTTCAACTCTCTTTCTTCATCTGTTGAATCAATAACTACATTTGCTTTTTCTTTTTTCTTTGATCCTCTTGGTGATTTAATTTTATTATTATTATCATCTTTTGATGGTGATAACATTGTTGAATCTGTATTATTTGATGTTGTTGTATTATTATTATTATTATTATTATTATTTGGTGTTGGTGGAGAAGAAAGTTTAATTTTTAATTTTAATGGTGCTTTTGTTGTTGTTGTTGTTGTTTCTGTATTATTGTGATTATTATTGTTGTTATCTGTTGATGTAATATTATTTTCAGTATTAAGTTTTTGTTTTTTATTTAGAGAATCTTCTTCTGTTGTTGTTGTTGTTGTGGTTGTTGTAGTTGTTTGATGATTTTCATCATCTTCTTCAGTATTTTTTCTTTTTCCAATTGGTGATTTTATTGATGGAATTGATATTCTTTTTGGTTTTGATGGTGTTATTTGTGCAAGTTCATCTGCTGATAATTGCATATCTATAAATATAATAAATAATTAATTAAATTATTATTAGAATGTGCACCATAAATATCTATATATGTGTGTATGTGTGTTTTTTTACCTTTTTTAGTCATTTTTTCTTTATATATTTATATTTTTTTTTTTTTTTACAAAAAAATGAAAAAAAAAAATAAAAAAAAAAAAAACAATCGGTTCAGATTTAATTTGAAAATGAAAAAAAAAAAATAAAGTTTGAAAAAAAAAAGATAATTTAATGAGACAAAAAAAAAATAAAAATAAAAATTTAAAAAAAAAAAAAAAATTTGAAAAAAAAAAAATAAAAAAAAAAAATTTTAAAAAAAAAAAAAAAAATCAACTGTCAAAAAAAGTTTTCCGAAACAGTATTATTATTTAATTTCTATGAATTGAAGAAGGGTATATATAATTAACCCTTTTTGGACAAAATTAATTAAACAAAAAAAATTTTCTTATGTAAATTTAAAATAAAATAAAAAAAAAAAAATAAAAAAAAAATTTTTTTCAAAAAAAAATGTCACAATAAACAAATCAAACACATAAATAAAAATGTCAAAATTATTATTTCTATAACATTATAATTATATTTGCAATGAATTTATATGTATAAATTTATTTTTATATTACTATTATTTTTTTTTTTTAATATTATTTTTTTTTTTTTTTTAATATTATTTTTTTTTTTTAGCACACACCAACCTAAATCAAATAAAAAGAAAAAAAAAAAAAAAATTTTAATAAACATTTATTACATAGCAATCGTAAATTTTTTTTTTTTTTTAAAAAATTTTAAAAAAATTTGATAAATAATCCAATTTACAAATTTATTCATTTAAAATAATAATAATATTTTTACATTTAATAATATTTTTACTTTTTTTTTTTTTTTTTTTTTTATTTTTTATTTTTTGGACTACTTTAAAAGAAATAATTAATTTATAAGCATAATAAATAATTATATAATTGTTTTGTTTTAATTTTATTTTATTTCATCTTTATTTTAAATTTTTGATTTTTATTTGACATATCTATAATTAGAAAAAAAAAAAAAAAAAAAAAAAAAAAAAAAAAAAAAAAAAAAAAAAAAAAAAAAAAAAAAAAAAAAAAAAAAAAAAAAAAAAAAAAAATGAAATTAAAAATAATTTTTTTATTAATTATTAATTTATTTTTATTATTTTATTTAGTAAATTCAATTGAACCTTGCAGTAAATTGAAATGTGATGATTCCGATCCATGTACAATAGAATCTTGTGTTGAAGGAAAAGGATGTCGATACTCATCAGTAGAATGTGACACTACCAACGATAATGGTTGCCTAAAAAATATGTGTTTCAATGGGTCATGTACACTTACAAATTTATGTCCAGAGGGAACCAGTTGCATAGATGACACATGCTCACCCAGTTTTGCGCCAACAAATCTTGGACGAACAACTCTCCCAAGAAATGATTGTAAGTAAATAATAATAATTATTAGTTAAAAAAAAAAAAAAAAAAAAAAAAATTAAAATTAAAAATTATTATTAAATAGTTGATTGTGAAGATATTACCGTTGAACAAAATTGTAATTCATACTACCCCAATTGTAAATGGTTGGTATTTCCTGGTTGTTGTGGTCAACAAGTTAATGTATGTATAAATGATCCTTTGAATCATTGTTATAGAAATAATTTATCATGTGTCATTCAAAAATCAACTAATCAAATCATCGAGCTTTGGTCTATATGTATACCTCAAAAAGATTTTGAAGTTTATAACATACCTCGTAAGTATTTTATGAAATTAGTGATTAATTAAAAAAAATAAAAATAACCCCTAATTTTTTTTTTATTTTTTTTTTTTTTATTTAAAATTAAAGCTCAAAAATGTTCAGAAATTGACTGTCAAGGATCACCATGTGAGTATGTCCAAACCACACAATGTTTAGGATCTCATTGTTGCTCAAAAACTCCACAATGTGTGGGGACCACTACAATAACAAATACAACAGGAATGGCTACTTCATCCACAACTTCAGGAGCAACAACAACATCACCTACAACCTCTACAACTACTGGAGCAACAACAACAACAGCAGCAACAACAACAACAGCAACAACAACAACAGCAACAACAACAACAACAACAACAACAACAACAACAACAACCACTATATCACCCACAACATCAACAACTACAGGAACAACAACAACCACTACATCACCTACAACTTCAACAACTAATGTATCAACAACAGGAAAGACCACTACTTTAACAACTACAGGAGCAACAACAACCACCACATCACCTACAACTACAGGAGCAACAACAACCACCACATCACCTACAACTACAGGGGCAACAACCATCACATCACCTACAACTTCCACAACTACAGGAACAACAACTACCACATCACCCACAACCTCTACAACAACTGTAGGACCAACTATAGGAAAAACAACAACAACAACAATAACAACAACTGCATCACCTACAACTTCAACAACAGGAGCTACAACCACCACCACCACATCACCCACAACATTAACAACTACTACCACTACATCACCCACAACTACCACTACATCACCTACAACTACCACTACATCACCTACAACTACCACTACAGCACCTTCAACTTCAACAACTGGAAAGGCCACTACTTCAACAGCTTTAACAACAATAGGAAAGATCCCTTCCTTTACAACTTTAACGACAATAGGAAAGACTACTACCTCTACAACTGGATCAACAATAGGAAAGACTACTACCCCTACAACTGGATCAACAGTAGGAAAGACCCCTACTTCAACAACTTTAACAACAATAGGAAAGACTACTACCTCTACAACTGGATCAACAATAGGAAAGACTACTACTCCAGCTTCAAGTACAGGAAAAACAACTGGATCGACATTAACTTCAAGTACAGGACTAGCATCTACTACAACCTCAAAAACTTCAACAACAGGCAAAGAAACAACAATAACAGCTTCTTCAACTCCGACAACAGGATCAGCAACAACAGGATCAGCAACAACAGGATCAGCAACAACAGGATCAGCAACAACAGGATCAGCAACAACTCCAACAACAGGATTAGCAACAACAGGATCAACAACAGGATCAACAACAGGATCAGCAACAACAACTCCAACAACAGGATCAACAACAGGATCAGCAACAACAACTCCAACAACAGGATCAGCCACCTCAACATCATTTTATACTAGCGACCCAACTTCTAGCATTGATACCGGTTATCAATCATCTGGGTATATTGTTGATGGGTCACACATTATTATTACAGTTCCAATCGAAGAAATAAATATACCTCATAAATCCATTTGCCAAAATTATACCTGTCCACACGACTCAGTTTGCGTGGAACACTACCACTTATCTGATAAAATTCGACCAAAATGTATTAAATTTCAATCAGATTGTTTATCTTGTGATTCTTTGGATTGTGAAAAATCAGAAGGTTCAAAGTGTAAATATATACTGGCTCCATTTTGTTATAATGAGGCGGATCCAAATGATTGCGGGAAATGTTGTTACATACCCACTTGCATTTAAAAATAAAATTGATAAAAAAATAAAATTATTTGATATAAAACTTGTTTGAGCATTTACTTCAAAATGTAATGAAGCTTGTTAACTTTATAATATATATAATTAATAATTATATAATTGAATAATATTTTGTTATCTTTATTTAATATTAATATATATTTTATGATATTCAATATTGTTAATAAAATTATTCTTTAGTATTTATATTATTTATAATGAGTTGACAGTATTATTATTATTATTATTATTATATTATTTAAATGTGTGTCAACTATAATTAGTAATGTAATAAGCATATTTAATATCTATTAATTTTTTTTTTTTTTTTAATAACATCACTCAATTTGAGTGTGTTCTAGGAGAGTTTATTTGTATTTTTTTTTTTTTTTTTTTTTTTTTTTTTTTTTTTTTTTTTTTTTCTTGTTATTCTTATTTTTTTTATTATTATTATTATTATTATTATTATATTATTATTATTTTATTATTATTATTATTATATTATTATTATTATTATTATTGTTATAATTTTTTTTTTTTTTTTTTTTTTTTTATGAGTAGTTGGTGTTATATGAGCAGTATGGTATGAAGTGTTCCGGGTCTATTAATTTTATAGATTTTTTTTTTTTGAATTGGATAACGCAATTATTATTTGCTTCTCCTTGAGATGCTAGATCTCATTTTATTTTATTTTATTTTTTTTTTTTTTACAGGGTCTCTAAAAGAGGGGTTGGTTTACCTTTTTTTTTTTTTTTTTTTTTTTTTTTTTTTTTTTGTTTCGAATTTTGAATTGTATTATTACTTTTGATTAAAACATCTTTTTTGTCCAAACTTTTTTCTAAATCTTTTTTTATTTTATCGTCTGGTTCGTGATTGATGTTTATGACGTATTTGAATTGTTTTTTTTTTAATTGAGTTTTATCCACAATTTCGCTTATTTTTTGTAGGCATTTGTGTTGCTTAATATTTGTGGTGTTGTTTGTGATTTTCATTTTATTTTCTTTCTATCTTTTTTATTTTTCTTTAAAAAGTTAAAAATCTGGAAATTTTCTGATTAACTTGGGTTCCCAGGTTTTTTTTTTTTTTTTTTTTTTTTTTTTTTTTTTTTTTTTTTTTTTATTTATAGAAAGTACTGAGTGAATTATTGTATTTTTTGAGATGTTTAGGAAGTTCTATTGCATGAAGAGGTGAGTTCCATTGTCTGCTAAATTGTAATAGCTTTAGCGAGATTAGTGAGTCTAATTTATTTTGTTCTTCTGGCCGTTGCTTTGATTTGATTCTTAATGTTTTGTTTATAACCGCTTGTGTCCTGTCCCATGCAGCTC
Source organism: Dictyostelium discoideum AX4 (assembly GCF_000004695.1). Taxonomy (NCBI): domain Eukaryota; phylum Evosea; class Eumycetozoa; order Dictyosteliales; family Dictyosteliaceae; genus Dictyostelium; species Dictyostelium discoideum. The sequence goes on along the minus strand of NC_007089.4, from coordinate 5,709,482 downwards.
TTTGTGTTTTAATTAGTTCACGTATGACTTGTTGTCTGTGAATTATTATTTCTTTTTCATCGTGAATGAGTTTATTTCTTTTGTGCCAGATTTTTTCGAATATAATAGCTATTAAATTGGCTACTAGTGCAATTTGTAGATGGTTTAAAATCTTCACATTCCAGGTGTGAGTGGTGTGTCCACACTTAGTTAGGGTGTAGTTGAAGATTTCTTGTGTGTTTTTGATGTGGGCTTTGCAGTTGAAGAATATATGTTCTGAAGTCTCATCTTCCCCACACTGTTGGCATGGCATGTTGTATATTTTTGGTAGTGCTTTCAGTGTGTATCTCCATAATAGATCTCTACCTTTCATGTTTATTATTTTTTTGATTTCTTTAAATGGAAGGTGTTTGCTATTAATTTTGGTCATTATTTCTTTTTGGCCAGGAGTTGGTATGAATTTGTTGTGTTCAGGAGATTGAGTTGTCATCATATCCTCGTATATTTTTTTTAATTTTGGGAGGTGTTCGTAATGTGTTTGTTTATTTTGTGGAGTTTTTAATTGGGTCCATGCTTGCTTGCATTGCCAGTGTAGTTGTAGTTGCTTTTGTTTTGTTGTTGTTTTGTTGTTGTTGTTGTTTTTGAGTTCCTCTTCCCACAGTTTTATATATGAACTAGGAGTGTTACTTACTCTTTGGTGGAGGTATCTTTCGAATAGCCATGCTTTCTGTGCTAGTTCTCTTGTCTTCAGGTTCCATAAGTTTAGGCCACCATTGATATAGTTGTTTTGTCTTCTTTGTAGTGAAAGAGAGTTTTTAGATTTTGTGTTGAAAACAAATTTTACGATGTTATTTTCAATACTATTGTGTTGTGGTGTGGTGTTGATGTAAGTGTGGAACGTTAACTGAGATAGTGCATATGTTTTTGCCATTATGAGTCTGCCCATATAGGTTGATGAAGTTGAGTTAATATTAATTTTTTTTTTTTTTTAATAACATCACTCAATTTGAGTGTGTTCTATGAGAGTTTATTTGTTTTTTTTTTTTTTTTTTTTTTTTTTTTTTTTTCTTTTTTTCTTGTTATTCTTATTTTTTTTTTTATTATTATTATTATTATATTATTATTATTATTATATTATTATTATTATATTATTATTATTATTATATTATTATTATTATTATTATTGTTATAATTTTTTTTTTTTTTTTTTTTTTTTTTTTTTTTTTTTTTTTATGAGTAGTTGGTGTTATATGAGCAGTATGGTATGAAGTGTTCCGGGATGTTTATGGGCATGAGTTTCGAGTTCCAGTTGTGGCTGAATTTTTCGAGTCTTCTTTTTATTGATGCGGTCCGATTGATTGACTCTCGGTTATCAGTGCATCTTAGTTCTTGACGTAGTTGTTTTTCTACTATCTTTCTTGTTCTATCCCATTCGGCATCTCTCGCTTTTTTGATTTTATGAATTATTTGGGTCTCTGTTATTATTGTAGTGTTATCGTTGAATTTTATTTGATTTCTTCTGTACCATATCGATTCCATAATGGCTCCTATCAGATTTGATGAGAATGGTGTGAGTAGTTTTCCGAGAACTTTTTCGCTCCATGGACCGTGGTAAGTGTTGTTGGAGTCTTTACAGACCTTTTGATAGATTGAGTCGATATTCTGTTTTATTGATTTGCATTCGAAGAAGATGTGCATAGACGATTCTTCTTCTTTACATGAGTGGCAATTCTCCCCATGGTGTTTTGGAAGTGCCTTGAGTAGATATCTCCATGCTAAGTCTCTTCCTTTGATAGTTGTGATTGATCTGGCTTCTCTGAATGGTAGAATTGGGTGATTAATGTTCTTTTGAATCAGTTTTTGACCTGTTGTTGGCTGGTGTTTGTTCCATCCCTTGTATTTGATATCCATCATGTTTCTATAGATTACTTTTAATTTTTGTTTGTTTTCGTATTTGGGTTTGACTTGGTTTAGTTTGAGAGTTATTCGCTCTCTTGGGTGGTGCAACAACTTCCAGGCTTTCCAGCATTTGATGTGAATCCTTGATAGTGAGTTTTCTTTTTCCGACTTCCAGACTTCCATATGTGGAGGGCAGTTCTGGTCGTCTTTTTCTCTGAGGTATTGTTCGTATATCCATGCTTTCTGGGCATTGGATCTGGTTGCCATATTCCAGAGTTCCAGGCCTCCAATTTCATAGTCTCTTCTGCTCCTTTCTTTTGAGATAGCCCACCTGTCCCCTTTGAATAACATGTTGGCATTAACGTTCTCCAGTTTCTTTATGTCATTTATTTCGTTGATGTATAGTTGGAATGTTAGTTGGGACAGCAGGTATGATTTGAGGATTGTGATTCTACCTTTTAGCGTTGATGACACGCTCGAATAGCATTTTGTGAGGTTTTCCAGTTTGTTCACCGTATCATCTACTTTGCTTAATATTAATTTTATAGAGTGACTTTATTACAAAAATCTCATTAACAAAGCGTATGTGGTCTAGTGGTATGATAGCTGCCTTCCAAGCAGTTGAACCGGGTTCGATTCCCGGCATACGCAAAATTTTTGCTTGGGTAAAACAAAATCCGAACTTCGTTCATAATTCATTAAAAAATTCATCAATGAAGCGTATTTAAAAATAAATATATAAATAAATAAAAAAAAAATAATCAAAATTTTTTTTTTTTTGAATGGAATAAAGCAATTTTTAGTTGCTTTTTCTTGAGATATATCTCGTTTTATTATTAAATATTTTACAGGTGCCTTTTTTACCTTATATGGTTTTTTTTTTTTTAAAGTTGGGGGTAGAGTGTGTTGAGTGATGTAATATATTTATTGAGGTTTGATGGTTGTGCTACGTGTGTAAATAATCAAATTTTTTATTAAAACTTATTTGAGCATTAACTACAAAAAATCATCAACAAAGCGTATGTGGTCTAGTGGTATGATAGCTGCCTTCCAAGCAGTTGAACCGGGTTCGATTCCCGGCATACGCAAAATTTTTACTTGGTAGAACAAAATCCGAACTTCGTTCAAAAACAGAGTCAACCAAATGGCCCAAAAAAATAACACTGAAAAAATGTATTATTGTTTTTTGACAATACCAATAATTGAAAAACTTAATCGCAACATATAGGTCAATTTAATGCACCCAAAATAAAATAATCTCTAATTGGATATTATTTAATTAATTTTATATATATTTTAAACTATTATCTTAAAAAAAAAAAAAAAAATTCATAAATAAACTAATTCCTTTTTATTTTAAAAAAATTCTAATATAAATTTTAAACATTATTACACAAAAAATAAAAAAAAATAAATAATCTTTTATTTTTTACTGTCTGGGTTTCGAAAAAAAAAAAAAAAAAAAAAAAAAACCTATGTAGTAATAAAAATTTATTAATTATTGGTTTTTATTGATAATTTAAATTTTGAAATTTTGAAGTTAGACAAAGGATGGTTTGATCTATATTACTTCTTTCATTATTTTTAATATTGTTTAAATAATTTTCATCATTTGGGAATATATTACAATTTGAATGGTTTGATAAAATTGTTGAATTTGAACCAATATTTTTTATATCACTTTCGTTAAAATTAATAAATAACATTGTTTTATGTTATTGTTTTTTTTTTTTTTTATTTTAATTGTAATTTTTAAAGTTTTAGTTATTTTAAATTTCTGGTTTTATAATATTTTTATTTCTTTTTTTTGTTTTTATTTTTTTTTTTTTTTTTGTTTTTTTATTGTTGGGTTTTTATTTTTTTATTTATTTCCTATATTAAAATAAATTTAGGGGTTAAAATTTTTATCGGGGATAAAATTATAAATATAAAATTAACACAATTTTAAAAAATAAAAAAATTAAAAAAAAAAATCTGTTTTTAAATATTTTAAAATTTCAAAAATAATGACGTAATTTTATTAATTGTAATTGTAATATTAGATAAATGGATTTGACATTTTTAAAGGTTTTATTTTAAAGACCGGCTTTATTTAAACTTTCAGCAACATTAAATAATAAACCACTAACGAGACCTGATTGGACATTATTTTCAGTGAATTGGGCCATTGAATTTTTATTATTATTCAAATATGACTTATTTGGTGTTGAAATAACTTTGGAGATTGAAGAAATTGAATCTTCATTTATTAATTAAAAATTAGATTAATTGTTTTTTATAATATTAAAATATATATAAACCATAAATATTTACCAAAGAGAGACATTTTAAATTTTGATTAGTTTTATTTGATTTATGTTTTTGAAAAAAAGAAAAAAAAATGATTATTTATATATCAAAATTTTTTTTTTTTTTTTTTTTTTTTTTTTAAAAATATAATAAATAAATTATTTTTAATATTTAATTAGCCGAAGATTTAAGGTATAATTTTTAAAATATTACCGAAAAAAATGAAGAAAATACTAATTATTTGGTAGTTGTGTGTTAAAAAAAAAAAAAAAAAACAATTAATTAATTAATGAGTATATTATTATTTCTTTGACCCCATAATTTTTTAAAAAAATGATTTACAACTAATTAATTTTTGAAAACAATTTTACAAAATTTTAAAACGAATTACAATTTTAAAATGTCAAAGATTAATTTAAATTAATTCACGACATTTAATACTATAATTTTTTAAAATATTTCTTTTTATTGGGTATTCTCTTTTACAAAAAATTAAAATCAACAATAACAATAAAAATAAAAAAAAAAAAAAAAAAAAAAATTTATCATTAAAAAAAAAAAAAGTATAAATAAGATAAAATAAAAAAAAATTTCATCAAATCAAAACAATCAATTATAATCAAATAATTAAAAAATGTCTCTCTTTGGTAAATATTAATTATTAAAATATTGGGAAAAAAAAAAAAAATAAAAAATAAAAAAAAATACTAATAATTTTAATTTATTTTAATTTAGCTTCAATTTCATCAATCTCTAAAGTTAACTCAACCAAATCAACCTTGATTGATAATAAAAACTCAATGATCCAATTCACTGAAAATAAAGTCCAAACTGGTTTAGTTAGTGGTTTATTGTTTAATGTTGCTGAGAGTTTAAATAAAGCTGGTCTTTAAACTATTTAAAAAGTTTCTTTAATAAAGAAAAATAGTAATAATAAAACTATAACAATAATTACAAAACAATAAAATTAACAATAAAATTTTAAAATAACAATAAATCAATAAATGGATATTTATTTTTAAATTTTATTGTTCCAAAAAGATAAGATTTGTTAAATTTCAAAAAAAAAAAAACTTTACAGCTCGATTTCTAAAAACGAAACGATTAAATTTTATTATTTCTTATTTATATCTTTTTTATTTTTATTTATTCTTTTTTGGTTTTTTTTATCTTTTTTATCTTTTTTTAGTTTTTTTTTATATTTTTTTGTTTTTTTTTTTTTTGTGTAAAAAGATGTGGATTCTCGGAAAGGCAATTAAAAAAATTAAATAAAAATAAAAAAAAAAAAAATTAAAATTAAAAAAAAAAAAAAAAAAAAAAAAAAAAAATAAAATTTTTTTTTTTTTCACATAACTCTTTTTTTCTCGCACTAAAAAAAACTACTCACCAACAAAATCTATATGTATATAAAAAAATTATAATAATAAAAAAATTTAAAAAAATTAAAAAGAATAAGAAAAAGAATAAAAAAAATCAAAATAAAAAAAATCAAAAAAAAATGATTACAATAATAAACTATAAATGGTTTTTTACCATAACATTTATTTTAATTTTTTTATATAGTGATAGTTTAAATATTTTTAATAATAAAAATAATAATAATAATAATTTAAATAGTAATAGTAAAAATGTAGTAGTAGCTTATAATAATAATAATAATAGTAATAATAATAATAATAACAATAATGATAATAATAATAATAATAATTTTGTAAATTTTAAAGAATATAATAATTGTTCAACAACAACAATAATAAAAACATCAACAAATGTATCACCATTATTAATAAATGATAATGAATTTAAAAATAAAAATAAAAATAATTTAGTAAAAGAATATATAATAATGTTTAAAAAGTATATTGATCAAAAAGAGCATCAATCTTATTTAAATGAAATTCTTAATAGAAATGAAAAAAAGATAAAACAAAGTATAAAAAATCAAAATCAATTAATTGATTGGAAAATTATACCAAGAAATAATCCAGCTTCAAAATATCCATCTGATTTTGCATTAGTAGAAATCACAAGTAATAAACAATCATCATTAGATCCAATTTTAAAAATTCTATCACAAGATTCAAATATTAAACATATATTTCCAGAAAGAAAAATTCATGAATCAATGTTAAAAAAATGGCAAACAAGTAGTGAAGATGATAATATTAATAATAATAATAATAATAATAATAATAATAATAATGAAAATGAAGATGATGAAAATAATAATAATAAAAATGATAATGAAATTAATGATAATTTAAAAATGTATGGTAGAATTCATCAAGAGATACCAGAAGAAATGATTGATTTAGAGATGAATGGTAGAGATTATAATCAAAGTGTTGGTAGAAAATTGAAATCGATTAATGATCATATACAGATTACGGATTTGTTTAATGTGAGGAAATTGTGGAATCAAGGATTCACAGGTAGAGGTACAAAAGTTGCAGTATTTGATACAGGTTTGGCAAAGGATCATCCTCATTTTTCAAATGTTGTAGAGATAACCGATTGGGCACGTGAAAAAGTTGAAAATAAGAAAAAGAGTAATACTGATACCATTGGTCATGGTACATTTGTTACGGGTATAATTGCAAGTTCCTCAGAGAAATGTATGGGTTTTGCACCAGATGCAGAGATTTATATCTATAGGGTTTTCAATTCTGAGAAGGTTTCATTCACAAGTTGGTTCATTGATGCCTTCAATCATGTGATTCTAACCAAAGTTGACGTATTGAATCTTTCAATTGGTGGACCTGATTTCATGGATAAACCATTTGTTGAAAAGGTGTGGGAAGTGTCTGCAAATAAGATCATTGTGGTTTCGGCCATTGGCAATGACGGTCCGTTGTATGGTACTTTAAATAACCCAGCCGACCAATCCGATGTGATTGGTGTGGGTGGTATAGATTACAACGACCAATTGGCATCATTCTCTAGCAGAGGTATGACCACATGGGAACTACCACATGGATATGGTAGGGTTAAACCAGACATCGTGGCCTATGGATCGGGTGTTTACGGCTCGCCATTGAATGGTCATGATGATAATTGTAAAGCATTATCGGGCACTTCAGTCTCTTCACCAGTGGTGAGTGGTGCCATTGCATTGCTAATCTCAACTGTGAAGGATAAAAGCATTATCAACCCCTCCTCAATGAAGCAAGTTCTCATTGAAAGTGCTGAAAAAATTAAAAATGCAGGTATTTTCGAACAGGGTAATGGCAAATTGAACGTATTGGGTGCAAAGAGCCTATTGGATCATTACAGACCCAAGATAACCATATCACCATCACAATTGGATTTCTTACCAACTAATAAAGATACATGTCCATACCTCTGGCCTTATTGTACTCAAAAACTTTATCATACCTCAATGCCAATCATTGTGAATGCTACCATTCTAAATGGTATTAGTGTAAGTGGTGAAATTGTAAACACCTATTGGAATGCCTCTAGAAATGGTCATCATTTAAAAGTTGACTTTTCTTATCAATCAACCATTTGGCCATGGACTGGTCATTTAGGTATTTTCTTTACTGTACCTGAAGAATCACAATCATTTAATGGTGTTGCTGAAGGTTCTGTTGAAGTTATAATTGCAATTGATAATAATAATAATAATAATATCAACAATAATAATATTAAATCAACATTATCTAGAAATTATTATACAATACAATTACCTGTACGTGTTCAAATTATACCAAAACCACCAAGAGAACGTCGTATACTTTGGGATCAATTTCATAATCTACGTTATCCATTAGGATTTTTCCCACGTGATTCATTGGAAACAAAGAATGAACCATTCGATTGGAATGGTGATCATATTCATACCAATTTTAGAAAACTTTATGGAAAGTTAACACAATTGGGTTACTTTGTAGAGGTGATTGGCTCACCATTGACTTGTTTCAATCCATCAAACTATGGTACATTGATGATCATTGACCCAGAGGAAGAGTTTTTACCATCAGAAATTAAAAAGATTGAAGAGGATGTTAGAAATCATGGTTTGAATTTAATAGTTTTCGCAGATTGGTATAATACCGAGGTGATGAAATTAATTGAATTTCATGATGATAATACTCAACAATTATGGTCACCCGCTACTGGTGGTTCAAATGTACCAGCTCTCAATGATTTCCTATCAGTGTTTGGAATTTATTTTGGTGATAGTATTTACAATGGTGAATTCTCTGTAGGTAATAAAGTTTCAACATTTTCATCAGGTACCTCTATCATTGGTTTCCCTGCTGGTGGTAAAATTTTAGAAGCTTCATTAGTAGATCAAACTCGTCTCATCACTAAAGGTAGAACTTCACAATCAAAAGTACCTGTATTAGGTTTCTTTCAACCAACAACTTTAGAAAATGAACATAGTTCTGATAGTTCTGATTCAACTAATGATTCAAATTCAACTATAATTTCAAAAAGAATTTTAAAAAATAATAATAATATTGAATCAAGTATTAATAATAATGATGATGAATCAACTCAAGATAGTTCTGATAATAGTATTGTTGATAATACTAGTAGTAGTACTAGTAGTAGTAGTAGTACCAACAGTAATAGTGATAGTAATAATAGCAATAGTAATAATAATAATAGTAATAGTGATAATAATAATAAAAAGAATAAAGAAAAAAAAGAAGATAATTCAATTTATTCAAGTGGTAATATTGTTGTATTTGGTGATTCAAATTGTTTAGATGAATCACCAAATAAGGATAAGAATAGGTTAGATTGTTTTTGGTTAATTGAAGATATTTTATCAGTATTGAAAGAGGGTAGTCCTTCAATTACCAATTATTTCCCAACCATTGGCACATTACATAGACCGTTATTACCAATTTCAAAATCATTAAAACAATTGGAACTACCAAGTAGAACAACCGATAGTGGTTCAATTAAAGAGATGAAAAAGTTTTCCAAGATCGTTAGTAAACCTGAATCGGTCATGTTGGCTCAAACTTGTGGTAATCAAATCTATCCAAATCAATTCCCTGATCCACAATGGCCCAATTTAGAGAAATACTTAAATATCACATGGGAACAACGTGATAAAGTTATTCCACCTCTAACCGTACCAAATACTCGTGGTAGTGATCGTTATCCAAATGAAACCGATTCTTCACAATTAGCTATCACTGGTTATATTGCAATTTGTGCTGTTGTCATTTTAATTATCGTTTTATTCTTTAAAGATAAATCAAGAAAACAAATTATTAATAATAATAATAATAATAATCCTAATAATAATAATCCTAATAATAATATGAATAATATCAATAATATCAATAATAATAATAATAATAATAATGGTCTAAATAATAATATCAATAATAATAGTAATAATAATATCAATAATAATGGTAATAGTTTAATTAATAGTATTGCACCAAGTTTAACCTCAAATATTCCTTATTCAGTTTTAAAATTCTCGCCAAATTTAAAGTCTGAGAAACCAATTGAAGCAACCGTTTAATTTTTATTTTAATTAATTAAATAAAATTATTTTTTAATTTAAAATTTTTCAAATAAATCATATAAATATTTTTTTTTTTTTTTTTTTATTAATTTTATTTTTTATTTTTTATTTTTTATTTTATCAGAATTTTTTTGTTTTTTTTTATTTATTTTTGTTTTTTTTTTTTTTTTTTTTTTTTTTTTGATTTTTTTTTTGATTTTTTTTTTCATTTTATTTTTTGATTTTTTTTTTTTTTTCATATAAAAATTATATGAATCTAGATTTGAACGAAAGAGTACGCACAAAGTTTTTTTTTTTTACTTTTTTTTTTTTTAATTATTTTTCAATTTTTTTTTTTTTAATCTAAAATAAATAATCCACTTTATAAATTTACATACAAGACTGCTATTTACACATTCAAAAAAATTAAAAAAACTATATAAAATTAAAGTTTTACTTATATAAAAAAAAAATATATATAAATTTTAAAAAAAAAAAAATTAAAAAAAAAAAAAAAAAAAAAAAATTTATATCACACACCTCTTATTCGTGAGCTCACACACTCATAAAAAACACACCATATATCTATATTATTAATGCGAGATACCCATATCAAAAAATTTAAAAATAAATAATAATAAAATTTTATTTTATTTTATTTTTTATTATTTTTTTTTATTTTAATCTTTTAAAAAAAAAAAAAAAAAACCCATAATAAAAGCAATAATAGTAATAATAGTAATAATAGTGATAAAAATAATAATAATTTGATATAATTATAATAATTATAATAATTGCAATAATAATTTTTAAATAAAAAAAAAAAAAAATTAAAAAAAAAAATTAAAATAATTAAAAATAACAAACACACAAAAAATTTACATCCATCACACATCATCATTCCATTAACTACAATTCATACACAAATAAATATATATATATTTTTTTTTTGTGCATTATTAAAAAAAAAAAAAAAACCCCAAAAAAAAATTTTATTTTATTTGTTTATTTATTTATTTATTTATTTAATTAATAATAATAATAATTATTTTTATTTTTTTATTTTTTTTTTAAAAAAATAAAATAAAAAATAACTTAATTTATTATTTTTCTTTTTTATTTTTATTTTTTTTTTTTTCTGTTTAAACTTACACCCCATACACATTATTTATTTATTTATTTATTTATTTATTTATTTATTTTTTCATTCCAACAACCACCTTTAAATAATAAAAGTTTAATTAATTAATTAATTAATTAATTTTTTTTATTGAACAAAAAAAAAAAAAAAGAAAATAAAGAAAAAAAAAAATTTTATTAATTGCTATTAATAAAAAAAATAATAAATTAATAGTAAAAAACCAATATTAAAAAAAAAAAGCATAATAAAAAAAAATAAAAAAAAAAAAAAAATAAATATATACATATATAAATAAAAAATGAAATTTGGTAAAAAAAAAGAAAAAGAGAATTTAGAAAATATAGAAAAAGATAAAGATAGGGATAAAGAAAAAGAAATTAAAGAAAAAGAAAAAAAAGATAAAAAATCAAAAGATAAAAAAAAGAATCAAGAAATAGAGAAAGATAATAATATAAATAATAATAATAATAATAATAATGTTAAAAAAGTTTTTGGTGGTAGTTTACCATTTTTATTTGAAGAGGAATTACCAACCATTTTAGTACAAACCATTGATTATCTACAACTATTTGGGTTACAAACCCCAGGTATTTTTAGAGAAAATGGCTCATTAGCATCAATTCAAAGCTATAGATCTCTCTATGATAATGATAAACCTGTAAATTTTCCACCCCATGAAGCTCATGTTGTAGCATCACTTTTAAAAGCATACTTGAGGGAATTAAAAGTTCCTCTTTGTACTTTTGAACATTATGATATGTTTATTGCTTGTGAATGTAGGTTTTAATTTATTTTTTTAAATTTTTTTTTTTTATAATAAATATATTAACAATTAATTTATATTTAATATATATAGCTATAGCAGATGAAAAAGTTAAAGTTGAATTACTTAAAAAAGTTATTGCACATTTACCACCATTTAATAGAAAAGTTATGAAATATATATTTAGTTTCCTTCAAAAAGTTGTTGAAAATTCAAATGTAAATAAAATGACACCTGATGCATGTAAGTATTTTTAAAAGTTTTTTTTTTTTTTTTTTTTTAATTAATAAATATTAATACACATATGTATAAAATTTAATTTAATTTATTTTTTAAAAATATTATTTAATAATTACAGTGTCTATAGTATTTTTACCAACAATATTAAGACCACAAGCAAATACAGATTTAGAAATTTTACAATTTACAGTTGAAGATTCAAAATCTACTAAAACATTAATGTCAAGTATTTTATTAAATTATGATGAAATCTTTGAGGATCCAAATTTATTTCAACCAAGAACTAGACAAGCAAGAGCACAAACTGATTTCGTTTCGCCACCATCTTCTCAAAATTCAACATCATCATCTTCTTATTTATCTAGTAAAAATCCAATTAGTCCAAGATCTCCAATTGGATCTTCACCAAATTTCACTACAGCTAGTATTTTATCTGCGTTACCTCCACCACCAATTTCACCTATTTTATCATCAAACACAACAAATACAACTTTACCACCACCAATAATAACTTCATCAATTGATGATAATAATGAACCATCACTGTCACCAAGAATAATAACAACAACAACAACAACAACTCCCTCACCACAACCAACAACAACAACAACAACCCATCGTTTACCACCATCAAATCCAATACCACCAACACCTACTTCAAATAGTCAATCACAATTATATCCAAATTTACCACCACCATCATCAGATCCAATAATAAAATCAACAACAACACCTACTTTAAATAGTCAAAGTCAATCACAATTATATCCAAATTTACCACCACCATTACCTGATAAAAATAAATGTAAACTTTTACCAATAACACCAATAACAACTAATGAATCAAATACATTACAACCTACAACGCCAACATCAACCAATATACCACCTTTATCAATACCACCACAAATTGGTGGTAATAGTGATTCAAATCCAATTTCACCAACTAAAAATCAAAGTCAATTACCAATTTTACCACCAAAACCACCCTCATTAACTTTACCACCAAAACCAATCCCAAAAATTCCAACAATTCTTGAATATGAAAATAATGTTAGACAACGTTCAAATACAACAATGGTTTAAATAAATAATAATAAAAATTTTGTTGGGTGATGATAATGGTATAAAATAATTTTAATGCCATAAAAAAAAATAATAAAAAAAAAATAAAAAATAATAATAAAAAAAAAAAACCTTTTTATTTATTATCTTTTTCTTTTTTTTTTATTTTTATTTTTTTAAAAAAATAATTAAACAAAAAAAATTTATTATAAATAAATAGATAATATATAAATATATATTTTTATTTTTTTTATTTTTTTTTTTTTTACAATTTTAAAATTTCTAAAGGTACTTCACCAATTGAAGAATTTAAAAAATGAGAATGAGTTTCAATTGGAAAGGTATGTTTCATTGATTCACCATTTTCAGAATTTTTATTACAAATATAGACATAATGACATTGATTCATTTGAGAGTTTTCATTTGAACCTGCCATTCTTAACTCGGTAGTCCAATTATGAATTGGATTATTTAATAATGGTAAACGTGATTCTGGTGAACCATATGTCATTACAATGAAGAAACCACCAGGTTTAAGTACTCTACTAACTTCTAATAAAATCTGTTTTGCATTTTCATTATCATCATCACTACACATGACTGCATCTAATGTACCTTTATCGAAAACATGGTCAAAGTGATTATCTTTGAAGAATGGTTTCATATCTCTGCCATCCATTGTTAAATATTCTAATCCAATTCTTCCTTTAGTTCTTTCTTTCATATATTCAATCAATGGCTCTGAATAGTCCATATTGATAATGTCAACAAATTCATCATCGTTCATATCTTCTCCTAATTTACTATTACCACAACCTATCATTAAAATTTTATCCTTTTTTTTGAAAAATTTATTTAAAAATACTTTTAATGTTGGATAACCATGATACCAATCAAAATCTTTTTTAATTGTTAAATTTGTATATCTATCATCCCAATATTCTAATGATCCATATTCTAAATTTAGATTTAAATTTTAAAAAAAAAAATAAAAATAAAAAAATGAAAAAAATTATATAATTAATAAAAATTATTTAAAAAATGAATAGGAAAAATTGTTTAGAAAAAAAAAAAAAAAAAAAACATTAATATATAAAATTATTACCTGGCATTTTAAATTTTTATATTAATACAACTGTAATTAAACAATAAGGTTTTAAAAATAAAAGAAAAAAAAAAATTAATCTTTTCGATTTGTTTTTTTTTTTTGTTTTGTTTTTTTTTTTTTTCGTTTTTTTTTTTTTTCATTTTTTAATTTTTAATTTTTAATTTTATTTTTTAATTATATTATTTTTTTTAAAAAATAATTTATTTCATTTTTTAAAAATTATCGTTTATTTTTAAAATTATAATAACAATTATATTATTTAATTATTTTATTATTATTTTATATTTTTAAATAATTAAAATATTATTAAATATCGATTTTGAACGTTATTTTTTTTAAAAAAAAAAAAATAAAAAAAAAATAAAAATGAAAATTGAATTTTGAAAAAACGATACGAGTTTATTTACATGGTTATTGTTTTTTTTTTTTTTGGCGAATGAATTATTTTTATAAAGATAAAAGATATTTAAATATAATAAGGATATTTTAATTTATACCAAAATAATCTTAAATTTTCATCATTAATCTTTTAATTAATGAAAGATTAATAAATAAAAAAAAAAAAAAATTTAAATGGAGATAAAAGATATAGAAAAAACTGAAAATCAAAAAGAAGATTTACCAATGATAGAACAAGAACAACCATTAAATAATAATCAATCAACTGTTGTTTTCATTGATAAAAGAAATCTTAACTTGAAAACACTTGTAAAAAAATATAATAATGATAATAACAATATAAATTCAAGTAATAATAATGCTCAACTCAATCAAAACATATTAAATAATAATCAAAATGAAATATTAAATGATAATAATACCACCAATGAAATGATTGTTCAGCTAAACGAAAAGGATCCTAATAATCCTAATAATCCTAATAATCTTAATCCTAATCCTAATCCTAATAATAATAATAATAATAATAATAATAATAATAATAATAATAATAATAATAATAATAATAATAATAATAATAATGAAAATATGTTAATTGACCAAAATAATCAACTTAATTCAAATGATAATAATAATGAAAATATATTAAATAATCAAATTAATTCAAATGATAATGATAATGATAATAATAATAATAATAATAATAATAATAATAATAATAATAATAATAATAATAATAATAATAATACTTCTAATCCTATAGTAAGAAAAAGAGGTAGACCACTAAAGATTCAAACAGATCAACCAATAATACCAAAAGAAAAGAAAGAAAAGAAAGAAAAGAAAGAAAAAAAAGAAAAAATTGAAAAAGAAAAGAAAAAAGAAAAAGAACAATATCCAATTAAACAACAAAGAATATTTAAAAATGAATTTGATCATATTGAAGAAGAAGGTGGTCATTTTCAATGTCCATTATGTAGAAATAAATTTCCAAAGGAACAAATTGAACAACATTATCAACAAGAATTTAAAAAGTTTGAATTATCAAATAATTCTAGTGAATCAAGTTCATTATCATCATCGACTTCAACAACACCAATATTATCACAAATTAGTTTAGCTTTATCATCATTTAGAACTCCAAGAAAAGCATCAATTGATGCAATCACTAGATCACGTTTCAATGAATCTGGTAGACAATTTGATAAAATTGAATCAACAATTTCATTAATTAAACAAAATAGAGATAAAAGATGTAATCAAAATGGTATTGCTTCTGATAGTTTTTCAATTCAAAAATCAATTGAAAATAGTAATAATAATAATTCAACAGGTGGAAATTTAATTTCAACAACATGTTTTTTATGTAATATAGAAGTTTCAGGTTCTGAATATGAAATTAATTGTCATATTGATTCTTGTTTAGAAAATCAAAAACAACAACAAGAGAATATTCAATCATTTCCAACTTTAAAATCAAATTTACCTCAAGAGTATTTAAATAATAATAATAATAATAATAATAATAATAATAATAATAATAATAATAATAATAATAATAATAATAATAATAATAATAATAATAATAATAATAATAATAATAATAATAATAATAATAATAATAATAATAATAATTCAACTACTACTACAACTACTACAACATCCACCACCACTGCTACTACATCTTCTTCAACAATAATACAACCTAATCAACAAAGAAAAAGAGGTAGACCATCAAATAAACAAAATAAAAAAGTAGATTCATCAGATTCAGATGAAGATTTTAGTGAAAGTGATTTTCATGATTTACCACCAGGTACAGAAATTTATAAATATGGTGGTAAAACTAGAATTAGAAAATGTACTTTGGTACCAGATGGAGTATTATATGATAAACCAAAAATGGAAAAAGGTGAAGGTGATATTGATGATGATTTGGATATTGAAGATGATGGTTTCTCAAAATTTGGTAATGTTCAATACTCTGAAGAAGATGTTTTAAAAAAAGATAAAGAAAGAAAAGAAAAAAGTGAAATTGAAGAAAAAAAAAATAATAAAAATAATAATAACACTAATAATAATGATAATAATTATAATAATAATAATAATAATAATAATAATAATGTTGAAAAATTAGAAAATAATAATAATAATATTAATAATGTAAATAGTTTAAATAATAATATTGATATTAATGGTAATAATAATTTTTTAATTCAATCATTAAAACAAAAGATAAAAGATCAAGAGAAATTAATTAAAGATATACCAAGTTGTTTAATATGTATGGAATCTTATAAAACACCATTGGTTAGTATAAATTGTTGGCATGTTAATTGTGAAGATTGTTGGTTAGCTTCATTAAAAGAAAAGAAATTATGTCCACAATGTAATATCATAACTTGTCCACAAGATTTAAGAAGGATTTATTTATAATTACAAATAAATTTGAAATTTTTTAAAAATAAATATATATATATATATATATATATATATTATGTATAATAATTTAAATGATTTTTTTATTTCTTTATTTCTTTTTTTTTTTTCTTTTTTTTTTACAATTGTTATATGTGTTATTTTTTATATTTCTTTTTTTTTTTTTTACTTTTTTTTTTTTATTTTTTTTTAATCCATTATATTTTATTATTTATTATTTATTAATTTATATCGTCTTCTGGGTTTTTCTTTTTCTTTATTTTCTTTTTATTTAAAAATTCTGGAAATATTTTTAAGGTTTTATCATTTTCAGTACTTTTATCTTTTTTATATTCTTCATATGATAAATTATTTCTTTGTTCATATTGTGTTGGTTCTCTATCTAAAATTGAACTAAGATGTTTCGCTTGAACTATAACTGTATCTAATTGTGTATTTCCAATACTAAAATAAATAATAAAGTTAATAATTAAAACATTAAATGATTAATTCCCTTAAAAAAAGAACATGATATGTTTTTATGAAAATATTAAAAGAACATCTGATTCTTTTTTTTTAATCTTGTCACAACAACCCTATTCCAATCTAAAATTTTTTTTTTTTTTTTTTTTTTTTTTTTTTTTTTTTTTTTTTTTTTTTTTTTTTAATAAAAGATAAATTACATTGTTAAACCTCTTAATTTCTTTGGATCAGTTTCATTTTTCGCTTTTCTAAATTCTTGTCTTGTTTTAATTAATATATATTCTCTCCTATTTTCAGTTGGAAATCCCAGTCTTTCCTAATAGTATTTTAAAAAATAAATTAGTGTTAATATATTATAATCATCTTTATAAATATATAAAAAAAAAAAAAAAACTATATATACTCTTAATATATTTCTAAATAATTTTAAAATCTTTTTTTTATGTTCACTATTAATGGACACACTCTTATTCATAGTTTGATTTATAAAATGTAGTATTTGTATATTATTCGTTTATTTATTTATTTATTTATTTGGTTTGTTTATTTATTCTTTCTTTCTTATAATTAATTAATTAATATTCTTTTATTTTATTTTATTTTTATTTTTTTTTTATTGTTTTCATATATGTGATATTTTCTAAAAAACTATAAAAAATGTGAAAATTTTGTTGACAAAAAAATGTGAAAAATAAAAATGTGAAAAAAAAAAAAAGCGAAAAGAAAAAAAGTGAAAAAAAAATCAATTTTTTTTTTTTTTTTTTTTTTTTTTTTTAATTTCAAAAAATTACATTTTATAAAAAATATTATTATTCATTTTATTTATTTATTTTTTTAAATTAAATTTCTTGGATATAATTGTCTAATTGAATCTTTAAAATAAGTTAATTGTTCATTAAAATGAGTTTTTAAAAATCTACGATCAAAATTTGATTGTAATTTTGGTTTAATATGATAATAAATTGGTAATAAACAAGCGGCATCTAAACTTGCATAATCAATGAAATCTTTTGGTAAAGGTCTTTTTGCCCAAACTTCAGGTTGATTTTCAAATTGTTGTTTCACTTTAAATTTAATATCAATACAAATTTCTGAATATTTTCTAGAGGTATATAGATCAATCAATTCATTGAAACCATAACGACGAATTGGAATATTACCTTGAATCTTTTTTTGAACCAAAGCATGAGCGATTTGAACATCATAAACGTGAGCCAATGCAACTTGATAACGATGGAATAGAATTTCACTATCACGTCTACAATCATGTACAACCTTTAAAATTTTAACAGATTCTAAAACCTCTTTTAAACCATACTTGAATGGTGTTACATTAGCACCCATTTTAATAATATCAAAAAGATAGATTCTACCATTGGGTGTTGAAATTTGAACCAATGAAATATCACCTTTTTTACCCATTTCAATGGCTTCAATATCTAATCCAATCAATTTCTCTTTTTTAATTTCATGAATTGCATAATTCATTTTCGATAAACAATCAACCATATAAATATTATCAAATGATGTTTCCTCTCTTGACATTTCAAAAACTATTTGATTCTTTATCTTTTTAATTTCTCTTTCTTTTTGTTTAATCTCTTTTTCATTTAAATTTTCAATATTTTCAATTTTTTCTTTAATATCAAATGCTTTAACTTCTAAAAATTCTGACATTGGTACTTCTTTAACTTTTTTTAAAACTTCAATTGGATTATCTTTTAAAATTTTTAATTGTTGTTTTAAATTCTTTTTTTTTTTTATTATATATTTATTAAAAAATAAATAAAAAAAATAAAAAAAAAAAAAAAAAAATAAATTAAAATAATAATTAATAAATTGTTATTTTTTTTTTTTAAAAAAAAAAAAAAAAAAAAAAAAAAAAAACTTACTCTACCAGGTAATGTTAATAATTTATTATATTGTCTATCTCTTTTAATTGATCTATTACTTTTTTCTTCTTCTTCTTCTTGATCAAATTTTGGTGGTTTTCTTGAATAATTATTATATTGATATTTATTATTATTATTATTTATAAAAAGATTTGAAAATGTTAAAAGTTGAACATTTTTATAGTTATTATTTAATTCTGATATTAAAATATTAAAATAATTTTTTGTAGTTTGTTTATTTATACAATTTTTAATCATTTTTGGAAATTAAATTAAAAAAAAAAAATATTTATAAAAAAAAAAAAAAAAAAAAAAAAAAACGAAATCTGTCAAATTGTCGCATTTTGTTAAAAAAAAAAAAAAAAAAAAAAAAAAAAAAAAAAAAAAAAAAAAAAAAAAAAAAAAATATTGCCGGTTTGGATTAATTTTTTTTATTTTATTTTAAATATTTATTTTTAATTTTATTTTGGTAGAAACTTGTTTTAATTGTTTAAAATATAGGCATAAAAGCAAATTCTTTTTTTTTTTTTTTTTGCCATATAAAAATTCTCAATTGTTTAATAAAATCCCACATTTTGAATTTGTTTTGCATGGCATTTTAATTTAATTTTTTTTTTAATTTTTTTTTTTTTTTATAATCAAAAAAGATTTTTAATCTTTTTTTTTTTTTATTTTTTATTTTTTTTTAATTTTTTTTTTTTTATTTTTTTTTTTTTTTTTTTAAAATCACATACATGCAACAAATATTAAATAAATAATTAAATGAAAGATAAAAATTATGAATTATATAAATTAATATTTAATAATTTATTTTTAATTAATAAAATATATGATTACATCAGATATTATAATAGACAAATAACAAATAATAGTAAATCATTTACACAAATTTGTAAATATGATGAAATAACATTGAAATGGGTAATTTCAAATAAACATTATCAATTAATGTTTTATAAAATTAATAATGATGAAGAATTTATTGATGAAATATTTGATATAAAAACATTATCATCATTTGTTGAAATTGTACCTTTAAAATTAAAAGAATTTCAAGAACAAAAACAACAACAAGAACAAGAGCAACAACAATCTCTTTATTTAAAAAATAAAGAAAAAGAAATTTTTAATAAATTTTATAAAATAAATTATAAAAAATTAATTTATTCATTTGGAAATAATAATTTTAATAATAATAATAGCTCAAATGATAGAAATAATAATTTATTGGTTTTTTCAATTTTTTCAAAAAATTATCAATTTTTTAAAATTGTTTATAAAAATTTAAAAAATAATTTAACAAATGAAGAATTAAAAAATCATTTTAAAATTTCAAATACTATTTTCCAATATTTAAATAATAATAATAAAAAACAACAAAAAAATAATAGTAGTATTAGTAATATTAGTAGTAAAGATGATGATGATAATAATAATAATAATAAAGAAATTACATTATTAGATGTCGCAATTTATTTTGGTAATTTTAAAATTATAAATTTTATTTATAATAAAATTGGTATTAAAGATTATAATATAGATGAATTTTTTATTATTCTTTACAATCTAAAAATAGAAATTTAATTATTGAAAACTTTTTTTTATTAAATAATTTACCAATTGTACCACCAACAACAACACCAATAAAAACAACAACTATCAAAATATCAAATGGTATATGGTTCGAACCAAGTAGAAATGATATTTATTTTAAAAAATTATTAAAATTAGATTTTAAATTATTAAAAAAACTTTATCATGAATTCGGTATAAAATTAAATTTCAATTTTTTCATTCTTAGAAAAGAATTTTTAAAATATAAAAAAATATTTCATTGTAGTAATAGTAATAATAATAGTAATAATAATAGTAATAGTAATAGTAATAGTAATAGTAATAGTAATAGTAATAGTAATAGTAATAGTAATAGTAATAGTAATAGTAATAGTAATAGTAATAATAATAATAATAATAATAATAATAATAATAATAATAATAATAATAATAATAATAATAATAATAATAATAATAATAAAAATAATAAAAATAATAATAAAGAATTTGAAATTAATGAAAAGTTTATAAATTTTATAAAATCTTCATTATTTTTAAGTTCAATAGTTTTTAGAAATCAAAAATATCTTGCAATTTTAAAAAAGTTTAATTATTTATTAAATTTTAATAATAATAAAGAATTATTATTAAATAATGATTTTTATTTATTAGAAAAACAAGATTTAATTTTTATAAATAAAGATGAACAATTTATAAATAATAAATGTAATAAACAACAAAATAATAAATTTTTATCTAAAATAGTTCTATTTGGTGTATTAAATTTAAATAATAATTATAATAATTATAAAAATAAAAATAAAAATAATAATAATAGTGATGATGAAATTAAAAATAATTGGTTAGATTCAATTGAAAATAAAGAAGAAGAAGAAGAAGAAGGAGAAAAAAAAAATATAATTTTAAATTTAAAAGGAAAATTTGAAGATTTAGAATTAATTAAATTTGAAAATTTTAATTTAAAAAGAGAAATAAAGAGATTATTAATTTTTGATTATTTAAAAATTGATTATAATATTTCAAATTTTTATCAAATTTTTAGTGATTATGATTGGGCAAATTTAGTATTATTATTTTCATGTCAATATAAAGAGGAAGAATTAATTTATAGAACCATTATAAATGAAACTTGTAAAGATGATGATGATGATGATGATGATGATGAAATTCAACAAAATTGTTTATTAAAATCTGATGATATTTTATCAATTGCAATGAAATTTTGTGATTTAAATTTAATTGAAACCTTATCAAAATTTGAAAATACTTTTAATTTTCAATTTTCAAATAATTTTAAAAATGAAAATTCAATTAATAATAATAATTTAGAATTATTAAATCTCAATGAAAATTGTAATATAACGATTGAAAATCAAATTAAATTTTTAAATCTTTTATTTTTAAAAGAAAAAAGTAAAGAATTGATTGAAAAATTTTTAAAATCAATTCTTTTTTCAATTAAAAATCAAGAAAATTATTTATTAGAAATTGGTAATTTAATTTATATTTATTGGTTTAAAAAACTTGGTATTAAAATTGATTCATTATTATTATTTGCTGATGATCAGATTGAAAATGAATTTATAATTTATTATTATTTTAATTCATTAAAATTTAATCAATTATTTAATTGGAGTAATAGATTAATTTCAACAAATATAATTTCAAATGGTAATTTAAATTTAATTCAATTTATTCATGATAATAAAATTGGTTCAATGGATTTAGATTTTTCAATTACAGATTCAAAAAATTTAATAGTTTCAAAGTTTATGTATGATCAATTAGGTTATAAATTTAATTCACCCTATTGTTTACAACAAATAATTTCAAAATTAAAAAATAATAATAATAATAATAATAATGATGATCAATCAAATTGTTTATTTAATTGGTCATTAAATAAAATTATTAATGATTATGATAATAATAATAAATTTTTAATTATTAAATTTTTAGATGTTACAATATTAAATTATTATCAAATTAAATTAATTCAATCTAAAATTAATGATGGTTCTTTAGATATTTCAAGAATTTCAATTTCAGAATCATCATTTTCAAAACTTTATGATATTAATTATATTTTCACTTTTTGTAATTGGAATTTTATTTATTCATTCTTGGATGAATATGAATTGGTTAAAGATGATTCCAAGTAAAAATTTCAATATAATTTAAATTATTTAAATACAACTAAAACTTTTAATCCTTTTTTAAAAATTCATTTTGATAAATTTAATATTTATTTAAATAAATTAAAAAAAAAATAAAATAAAATAATAAAAAATAAAAAAAAAAACTACAAATTCTTTTTTTCCTTTTTATTTATAATTGTGTAGAATTAATTATATTATATTCATATTATATTTATTATTTTATTTGGAGATCATCATTATCATCATCGTCATCATAATTTTCCTTGTTTTTTAATTTTGTTTATTTCTTTTTATTTTTTTATTTTGTTTAAAAATATTTAAATTTTTATGTCAACATAACATTTTTACAAATAATTGTTACGGTTAGTGATTTTAAAAAATAAAAATAAAATAAAACAATATTAATAATTTTTTTTTTTTTTTAAAAAAAAATCAAATAAATACTATAAAATAAAAAATAACTATAAAAAAATCAAATAAATACTATAAAAAAAAAAAAAAAAAAAAAAATGTTATTAAGTTTTTTATTTAAAATAACCATAAAAAAAAAAAAAAAAAGTAAATTCTAATATTTATTAATTTTTTTTTTTTTTTTTTTTTTTTAGAATCATTAATTTCAATATCAAATAATAAAATCAATATCTTTAAATCATCTTTATTTCAAAATAAATCAAACAATGATCAAAATGAATTCAAAAATCAAATCACAACCAAAAGTTCAAATATTTTCTTTACAAGACCAAATTTTGTTAATTATTAAAAAAAAAATAACATTTGATTAAAATTTTACAATCAATAAAAAAAAACCATTTATTTATATTTTAAAAATATTATATACATTACAAAAAAAGTGCGCAAACTTAGATGATTCTTAAAAAATATTTTTTTTTTTTTTTTTTTTTTTTTTTTTTGTTGATTGTAAAATGTTTTAAAATATTTTAACATTTTGATATTGATAATATATATAAAAAATAAATAAGTAAATAAATATACAATTAAAATTTTTTTATTATAAAAAAAAAAAAAAAAAAAAAAAACTTAAAAAAAAAAAATTAAATAATTAAATAAAAATAATTAAATTAATTTGAAAAATTACAAAGGTACAAAAAAAAATTGAATCAATTCTTTTTATTATTATTAATTATTATAAAAAAGCTATATGTTGATAATTTAAAGTTGACCACAGTTGGCAATGACGACTGGTTTGGTAGTTTTACCTGATTGTGAACCAGCAGCTTCCATCTTTTTAACGACATCCATACCTTCAGTGACAAAACCGAATACAACGTGTTTACCGTCTAACCAATCAGTTGCTGTTTTTTGAAAGAGAGAGAAGAAAAAAAAAAAAAAAATTAATAAAATGTTTTTTTTTTTTTAATAAAAATTTATAAAAGAGGGAGGTGTTGATCTTAATATACATACGAGCAACACAGATAAAGAATTGTGAACCATTGGTGTTGGCACCAGCGTTGGCCATTGAGAGTGTACCTTGACCGAAATGTTTTAATTTGAAGTTTTCATCAGCAAATTTGTTACCGTAGATTGATTCACCACCAGTACCATTACCCATGGTAAAGTCACCACCTTGACACATAAAGTTGGTGATAACACGATGGAAAGATGATCCTTTGTATGATAATGGTTTGCCTGATTTACCGATACCTTTTTCACCAGTACATAAAGCCTATTATTAATAATTGAAAAAATGAATAAATAAATAAATAAAAATAATAAATAAAGGTTAGTTTTTTAAAGTTTTGTAATCTTTACACTTTAATTATAAAAAATATAAATATACTTACTCTGAAGTTTTCAGCAGTCTTTGGGACAGTGTTGGCATATAATTCCATAACTACTTTACCGGCTTCAACACCACCGATGGTGATATCAAAGAAGACACGTGGGTTTTCTGGGGAGGTTGGTTTAACAGTTGTCATTTTTAATTCTATTGGTGGTTTTAAAATAATAGTAATAATAATAGTAATAATAAGTAGGTTAATAATCAGATTCAAAAAAAAATTTAATATCTCTATACAAAAAAAAAACTTACATTTTATGTTTTGGTTTGAAATTGAAATAAAATTTTATGAAAAAAAAAATGGGATAGCAAAAAAAAAAAAAAAAAAATTTGAAAAAAAAAAAAAATTAAAAAAAATTAAAAAAAAAATTGAAAAAATTGAAATTTAATTGGGGGGTGAACTACAATTATTTTTGCCTTTTTACTTATTTTTATTTTTTATTTTTTTTTATTTTTTATTTTTTTTATATTGTGAAATTATTATAAAGATATTTTATTTTAATATTAAGATTTTTTTATTATTGTTTTTTATTTTTGTGGAGCAATTGTTCTTTATAAAGATATTTTTATTATTATTTTATTATTTTATTTTTTATTTTATATAATTTTTTTTATTGTGTTTTTTTTTATATTTTTATAATAATTATTTAGTAAAAGCATTAAACCCAAGATAGAAATGGATTTGTTCAATAAAAGTAGAATGATCATAATTGTTTTTTTAAAAAAAAATAATCATTAAATTTTAAAAAAAAAATATATTGTGATATCCAATGGATTTAATTTAAAAAAAGATTGCCAAAAAAAAAAAAAAAAAAAAAAAAAAAAAAAAAAAAAAAAAAAAAAAAAAAAAACTAATATATTATTATTTAAATAGTTCTTTATAGTTATTAATATAAATTAATAGTATAAAAATAATATAATAAAATAATAAAATTATTAATTTAAAAAAGAAAAAAAAAAAAAAAAAAAAAATTTTAAATAATATCGAATTCTTTTTGTTTTAATTTATTTTTATTTTTTTTTTATTTTTTTTTTTATATTATTTTTTTTTATATTATTGTTTTTTTTTTTATTCTAATAAATAAGAAATAAATAAACAATAAAAAAACATTCTATATATAGTGAGTTTTTGATGTTATTCTTTTGTTATTTTTAAAAATTTTCGATACCAAAACCCAACTTTTTTTTTAATTCTTATATTTTTTTTTTTTTTTTTTTTATATATTTGTTTTTTTTATTTTTATTTAGTTTGGTTTGGTGTAGTATTTGGGTATCAAATATTTAATTTTATTTTTTAAATTTTTATTTTTTTTTTATATTTACTTTTTTTTCAGATCAAATCAATTAATAATTTTTTAACCTATTTTTTTTTTTTGTCGCTACTTATAAAATGAATTAATTTATTTTTATTTTATTGTTATTATTTTTGTAATTATGATGGTTTTAAAACAAAAAAAAAAAAAATAAAAACAGATGGGCGGGGAAATATGGACAAAGCCCAGTTTTAAATTTTCGTTATGGATTTGTTTAGTCTCAAAAATTTTGGGGCCATACAAAATTAAAAAAACTATAAACAAAAATAAATATAAATAAATAAATAAATAAATAAATAAATAAATTAATAAATAAATAAATAAATTAATTATTAATATTATTTCTAATTACATTACATTAATTATATTGATTAAATTTTTTTTTTTTTAATAATAGTTTTTTTTTTTTTTTTTTTTTTTTTTTTTGATATTAAAATATATTGAACCAACAAAATCTAGTTTTATAAAACTTGGCAATATCTTCTGTTGTTGTGTAATTAATTATCCATTACTACTTAATTTGAACCTGCGCCCCCGAAGGGATTGAATTACTCTTTTATATGCTTCGAGTCCAACTCAATAACCACTCTGACAAAGCGTCACAAATTTCAGATGATTTTATCTGCATTTGTCAATTGAAATTAGTGAGAACTTTTTAAAGAAAATATACAAAAAAAAAAAAAAAAAAAAAAAAAAAAAAAAAAAAATAAAAAGTAAACTAACCCCTCTTTTAGAGACCCTGTAAAAAACTACAAATAAAATGAGATCTAGCATCTCAGGGAGAAGCAATTAATAATTGCGTCAAAAAAAAAAATTGAAATTAGTGAGGATAATGTTCATAGTAAACTAATTTGTATTAAGGGACTGCCACTCAGGTAACCTGCTCCGATTCACTGAAGAGTCACTGCCTGCATCTATATGGTGAGTCCAGTTTCTGCCCACTGAATACAGCTTTTCACTAGCCTTGGCCTAAATAACTTTTCGACAATAAATAAAATGAAACTAATATGATTGAAATAAGAGTAAACCTCATTAATATTTTACAATATAAAAAGATACATTAATTCTTAAAAAAATTATAATTTTAACAAACCTATATTTATATGATGTAAGAGAGATAAGTATTATATACGATTAAATTATTCTATTGAATTGTAAAAAAAAAAAAATAAAAAATTACCCTTTTTTTTTTTTTTTTTTTTTTTTTTTTTTTTTTTTTTTTTTTTTAAAACATCCTTTTTTGATTTCCACATTCAATCTTAGGTTCCCATTATATTATTTCTATTTTATTATTATTATAATGGGTCGTAATTCAATTACTTTTAAAAAACATAAAAATGATTCTTCATCATCACCAAAATTTATTCAATCAAGTAGTAAGGAAACAGTTTGTTCGATTGAAGAGTATATTCAAAAAGAGAAAATGAGGCAGCAAACGGAACAATTAGATAATAATCAAGATAATATTAAGTATTATTTTAGTACTAAAGATGATAATAAATTTTTATATCAGCAACCATTAAATGATCAAACTACTACAACAGCATCAACATCAACAATAACATCAAATGATAATAATAATAATAATAATAATAATAATAATAATAATAATAATAATAATAATAATAATAATAATAATAATAATAATAATAATAATAATAATAATAATAATAATAATAATAATAATAATAAAAATGGCAATGAATATGAATTAAATAAAAAAGAAGAAAACGAATATAATGACAAAGAATATGAATACAATGATTCAGATATAGAAGATGATGGTTTAAATTTAGAAGATGATTACTCAGAAGATGAATTTAGTGATGACGAAGAATTTTTTAATAATGATAATATAGAGTAATTATAAAATTAATCAATGAAGTATTATATTTTATAAAAATTATTAATCTTTTTTTTTTTTTTTTCTTTCAATTTATAAAAGTTTTAAAAGTTTTATAATATGTAAATTTTGTAATAGACTTCGTTCACCGTCATCATTTTATAGTTGAATTTTTGAAACCTGTGTTAGATGTATAAAAATAATGGTTGAGAGGAAGAAGAATTGAAAAAAGAAAAAAAAATTCAGAAATAGTAAATGGTTATTGTATTGGTTGTAACATTTTTACTGTAAATTATATTGGCCATTGTATTTTGTATCATAATGATATTGATGTTAATCATAGAATAACTCAACATTGTTTTAAATATCCAAGAGATTCATTTCTTAAATTGAAACACATTTCAAGTGAAGATGAATTAATAGTTCCCTTTAAAAGATCGGATAATTTCAAAGATCTTTTAAAGAATTGTGATGTTAATATTTTTAAAAAATGTATAGGTTGTTTACAAGATAAACCATTATGGAATTATGAAAGAGAAAATGTATTGACATGTAAAATGTGTTTGTAAGTTTTTTATTATTATTTCGCATATTCTTATTATAGTTTTTAATTTTTTTTTTTTTTTTTTTTTTTTAATAATTCAGGTCAAAAGGAGGTAACACTTATTTTATGCGTAACATTTCAAATAATGCAAACAAAAGATCCCATCAACATATAAAAAAATGGAAAATATGGAAAATTTAGTTTAACAAGAGAAACATTAGAAAAACTATGTGATAATAATGATGATAGATGTGCCATTACCAAGGCCAAATTTGTAAGAAGACCAGATGAGCCAAATTCACTATCAGCTCGGTGATATTGGAGAAAATAATAGAGTTTTCAAATTATCTGTAAATAGGATCCACAACAAGAAAGGCTATACTAAAAATAATATTGAATTGGTGTGCTTAGGTTTCAACTCTACTGATGTATCAAATAAACAAATAATTTCCAAGGGCCAACAAGACTGGAACCCTCTTGTTTTCAATTACATGATGAAGTGTTTAGATAAGCTCTCTGCCGGTTCATTTCCATCTGAAACATATCAAGAATTCTTTGAAAAAAAATTGAAAATATTAAAATGAAAATAATAAAAAAATAATAATAATAATAAAAAAAGTATTTAAATAGTCATAATTCCATTGTAATCTTTCAAATTTCATTTTTTTAGGAAGAGTATTGTTTTATATGATGTGTTCCATTGAACTTTTTGAGGTTCCTAGAGATGATTTTGTTTATTTTGATCCTTCGAATTAAGGAACTGAACCCACCCAAAATGAAAGTATAAAATATACAAAAATCACAAACATCCAAAAAATTTACAAAATATTTAAAATATAAAAAAAAAATTAATTTAAAAAATTCTTATTTAATTATCAAAAAAGGTAATATATAATTTAAATAGAATTAAAACAGTTAAATTAAAATTTTTTTTTTTTTTTTTTTTTTTTTTTTTTTTGAATTTGAATAAATTTATTCAGTTTACTATGAACATTATCCTCTCTAATTTCAATTGAGAAATGCAGATAAAATCATCTAAAAATTGTGACGCTTTGTCAGAGTGGTTAATGAGTTGGACTCGAATCATATAAAAGAGTAATTCAATCCCTTCGGGGGCGCAGGTTCAAATCCTGCAGGCGTCGAATCTTTTGTGTTTTGATGCATTACATTGTTTATATGTTCAGTTTAACTAAATCAATAATCAAAAAATAGGGAACTATTGGATAAATGGATAGTGGACAAACAATACATTTCCAGACTATCATTAGATAGTGCAATCACACCAAAAGAAGTCAATAATGCAATTAAAAATTCTAATCCACACAAATCTCCAGGACTAGATGGAATCAATGCTGCATTATATAGAAACCACTCTGCATCACTTTCAACAATCTTAGCAAAAGTATTTAATGATACATTAACTAATCAAAAAGAAATCAATCCAAAATTCAAAGAAGGATTTATCACAACACTATTCAAGAAAGGAGATGAACTACAAATAGCTAATAGAAGACCAATTACTCTACTCAATACGGACTACAAACTATTAAGTAAGATCATCAACAACCGTTTACTTGCAGTTACAAAGAAAATAATAAACAAATTTCAAAATGGGTTTGTTCCAAATCGTTACATCCAAGATAATATTCAAATAATGAAGGAGGTAATCGAAAGAGCAAACAAATCAAGAAACAGTACTACGTTAATCACATTCTTCGATTTCAACAAAGCTTTCGACTCAATTAGCCACAAAAGTATCAGAAGAACATTGAGCCACATTGGCATACCAAAAACGATAGTAGAATTAATAATGAATCTATTAAAAGAAACAACGAATAAGATCAAGATAAATGACTTCCTGGTGGGACACATTACAGTTAACAGAGGCACAAAACAAGGAGATCCATTATCACCAACAATATTTGCACTTGTAATGGAAGCACTACTAATTGATATACTTAAAGAAAACGAAATTAAAGGATTTAAATTATCAGACCAGAAAAGAATCAAGCTAACAGCATTCGCAGATGATATGTCAACTTTCAACAACTCAGCAGAAGAATTAAAATTAGTATTGGATAAAATCAACAACTACTGTCTAGGTACATCTTCAAAACTTAATCAAGAGAAAACTGTTATGATATGCATTGGTAATATACCACCAAACCTCCCATTTAAGATTAGTGAAGCTCCAGAAAGATACTTGGGTCTCAATTTCACGAAAGTGGGCCTCAATTCAAAAATCACATCAATCATCAACTCAATCAAAGATAGCTTAAACAATTGGAAAAGTCAAGCAACTACAATAAGAGCAAAGATGACAATTGTCAAAACATATGCGCTATCGAGATTATCCTACCATCAATATCTAGACTCACTAAATGAATCACACATTACTGAACTAAACAATATCATTAAATGGTTCCTCTTCTCCGCAATTAAAAATACATACACAGAAGAACATAAATATAGAACATTAATGACAATGGATAGAGCATACGGTGATTGGAAAGAAGGTGGAATTAAGATGTGGGACTTAGGTATCAGACAAATAGCATTCAAAGTTTGGAACATGAATAGATTATTACACATTATCAAGATAAAAGCATGCAACATACTACAAGAATGGTATATGGAACAAATCAGCAACAGCAAATATATATCAATTGGATTAAGAGAGATGGTAGACAGATGGAAAGATTTTAGAAACAACTTTGCACCACAACACAATAAACTAAAATCACTACCTGATTGTATCAAAGGTCAAAACAAAAAGCCACTTCAACTTAAAGAAATCTATAACATGTTAATCACTCACAAATACAAATCAATAAGAAAAACAGATGGACAAAAAAATCTAATTTCAATAAATAACATCAACATACCATCCATCTTCCAACATATCAACCACATATCACATCAAAAAGGTAGAAATACACTATTCAGATTTTTCTCAAGGTCACTTCCTGGAATCAACTATGAACGTAACGTACCATGCAAAATCTGTAACAATATAATCCGTGACCCATACACTCACCTTTTTATAGACTGTATGCAAGTAAAAGAAATAGAAAACATAATAATTTCAACATTCAACAATCTCTCATTCTTCAAGATCAGAAATTGGGATCTCAATTCACTAGATATTAGCAAAACAAATAAAAAAGAAAGAATCTACCCAAATTTAATCGGCATAATTATACATCAACTATGGAGAATAATTTGTCACAAACTATTCAATCAAGACGAATCTAAATCTCCACCCTCATTTGATCCAACATTAATTGAAAAAGAACTAACCAACTTAATTAAAATAGAGAAATTCATTTTAATAAAGAAGATCGAAAGGAATGAAACAATATACAAATTAAATAACAGAGACCAATTAATAATCAACTTCAACACATCATGGCATAACCCGAACACTCCAAACCCAATTCCATTATAATAAAAAAAAAAAAAAAAAAAAAAAAAAAAAAAAAACAGGTAGTAGTAATCATAATATAACCAAAAATATCAACATATAACAATATAAAAATTTAAAAATTTAAAAATCTAAAAATTTAAAAATGTAATAAAATATAACAATATACCGCTTTTAGGTAAAAAAAAAAAAAAAAAATAATCAAAAAATAGCAATGTTTTTATTTGTATGAAATCTAAAAAAAAATTGTTTTTATATTTTTTTTGGGGTGGGGATGTAAAAATTTCACCATAAAAGTGCTGAAAAATTAATTTAATTCTGCCTTTTGGTTTTTTTTTTTTTTTTTTTTTTTTTTTTTTTTTTCTTTCTGGAACACACTTAATTTTTTTTTTATTTTTTTTTTAATTTTATTTTCCGTTTTTAAAGAAACCTATTAAAATACCAATGTGCTGAATCAAGACTAAAAAAAATCATTATTTTAATTGTTCTTAACTATTTTGTTGTAGGGAATTTTCCATAAAATTTCACTACAGTAGCGTAGTGAATTTTATTATTTAATTTCACTACAGTAGCGTAGTGAAAAAAAAAAATCACTGACCTTAAATTTTTTTTTTTTTCAAAAAACAAATAAAGTTTATTAAATTGAAATTTTATTTTTTGTTTTAATTATTATTTTATTTATTTTTATTATAATTATTGTTAATTTTTTTTTTTTTTTTTTTTTTTTTTTTTTTTTTTTTTCAATTTTTTTTTTTAAATTTTTTTCAATTTTTATTTGTTTATTAAATTGTAATTTTTATTTTTGTTTTAATTATTATTTTATTTATTATTATTGTTAATTTTTTTTTTTTTTCAATTTTTTTTTTTTTAATTTATTTTTATTAATTTATTTTTATTAACTCCCTGAGTTGTTCAATTGCTTGATTTACCATATCACTGTAAACACTGCACACAATTGAATTTTTTCTAGCTTTGTTACCTCTGGTGCATTTGATGTTTTTGCATTTTCCTTTGTATACAAAAAAGTCCAAATATAATTCGTTTTCTATTACAGTTTTTACACAATGTTGGTGAAATTGTTTTGATTTTAATTCTAATGCTTCTAACATCATATTTGGATTTTTAACGATTAAAGCATCACCACTATTTACATATAGTACTTTGGCTGCTTTTTCGAGGAATTTAGTCAAATTTTCCTCTGAATCTAACTATTCTTCATTGCCATATTCAATGGCTAAATTTCTTAAGAGTTTTATCGAATCTATTAATTCTTCGATCATTCTTTTTTTTTGAAATTTTTTTTTATTTTGTTTTTTCAATTTTTTTTTTTTATTTTGTTTTTTCAATTTTTTTTAAGTTTTATTTTTTTTTATTTTTTTTTATTTTTTTTAACAAATGTAATTTTTTTTTATTTTTTTCAATTTTTTTTTTTTTTTAATTTTTAATTTTTTTTTTTTTTTTTAATTTTTTGTGTTGATTTGTGTTTTTTTTGTTTTTTTGATTTGGCCACTTGTTTTTATTTTCTAATTTCCCCATACCCCCTTCTATTAATTGCAACCAAATCAAGTTCTAATTTTTGTGTCCTTGTTAACTTTGTTTTTGCAACTTTTTTTGAAGGATCACATTAACGATTTTTCCTATTGATGGTGATTTGGAAGGTGATTTAAATGGTGATTTAAAAGGTGAATTGGAAGGGATTTAATGGTGATTGGAAGTGAATGGATGGTGATTTGGAACACAGCAAAGAAAACACCTTAATCGCTTAATAATTAATTGCTTAAGGATTTAAATTGGATTTAAATTGAATTTAAAGCCGCGTTTAAAAAATTCATTTTTAAGGTAATTTTTAAGGTAATTTTTAAGATATTTAAAAATGCCTTTAAAATTTGCTTTAAAATAAATTTTTAAGCAATTTTAAAGGTGATTTTAAAGGTGATTTTAAAGGTGATTTTTAAGGTAATTTTTAAGATAATTTTTAAGATATTTAAAAATACCTTTAAAATTTATTTTAAATTAATTTTAAATAGGATTTAAAGTAGATTTAAAGTAGATTTAAAGTGAATTTAAATTTCCTTTAAACATAAATTTAAGGTTTTTAATAAAAAAGATCTAATTTTAGAACAAAAAAATGGGGAAAAAAAAATCAATCATTTTTAATTTTTCATCAAAGCAATCAAATGGTGTAATGGTTGAAGAGACTACCCTTTGATAGAGGGTCGGGGGATCGAATCCCTTTTGGTAATTTTTGAAAAATTAAAAAAAAAATTTTAAAAAATTTATCCGTTAAATAACGGATTCGAACTCAGGACCTCGCTTTTAAAGCCATTAAAAAGGTAATTTTAAAGGTAATTTTAAAGGTAATTTTTAAGGTTACTTTAAAATCACCTTAAAAATTACCTTTAAAATTACCTTTAAAATTACCTTTTTAATGGCTTTAAAAGCGAGGTCCTGAGTTCGAATCCGTTATTTAACGGATAAATTTTTTAAAATTTTTTTTTAATTTTTCAAAAATTACCCAAAAGGGATTCGATCCCCCGACCCTCTATCAAAGGGTAGTCTCATCAACCATTACACCATTTGATTGCTTTGATGAAAAATTTAAAAATGATAGAATATTTTATCCCCATTTTTTTGTGCTAAAATTAGATCTTTTTTATTAAAAACCTTAAATTTATGTTTAAAGGAAATTTAAATTCACTTTAAATCTACTTTTAATCTACTTTAAATCCTATTTAAAATTAATTTAAAATAAATTTTAAAGGTATTTTTAAATATCTTAAAAATTATCTTAAAAATTACCTTAAAAATCACCTTTAAAATCACCTTTAAAATCACCTTTAAAATTGCTTAAAAATTTATTTTAAAGCAAATTTTAAAGGCATTTTTAAATATCTTAAAAATTACCTTAAAAATTACCTTAAAAATGAATTTTTTAAACGCGGCTTTAAATTCAATTTAAATCCAATTTAAATCAACTTTTCTTTAAATTTGCTTTAAAGGTGCATTTTTCTTTGCTGTGAGGTGATTTAAATGGTGATTTGGAAGGTGATTTAAATGGTGATTTAAATGGTGAATTGGAAGGTGAAATGGATGGTGATTTGAGAGGTGATTTGGATGGTTTAGAATGTGATTTTAAAGGAGGTTTATTAACAATTGGTATCTTATGAGGACGGCCTCTGAGACGTTTAACAGTTGTTACTATACCACTACCAGATTGTGGTATAGTATACGATGGTATTATTTGCACTTGAGGTATTGGTGGTACTATTTCTTTTAAATTCATATCCTTTCTCAAACAATTCATTAAATTTGGCGCTGTTGGATTATTATTTAAAAATGGGAGTATTTCTTCTTGTTCCATTTCATTATTGAGTTTGTGTTGAAATGGATTATCGTTAATGATAGGTGGAATATTTGATGGATTGTTAAGAGCATCTTCCAAAACCCTAAATGGATCATTTTGTGTTACCAATTGATGCAAGTTGAAATTGGATAAATCCTTACCAAGATTTTTAATAAACTGAACCAGAAATTCAATAACTTTCCCATCATTATTTAAATAAAGACCAGAAGTAAAAGAATCAATATCTTTTTGTATGTTTGGCGATGTTCTAAAAATATCAACTGTTGATTGTTTATAAAGAACCAACTTGTTACCTCCTACAAAACCAGAGTATAAACCTTTTTTTTGAAGGCTATTGATTCCATCTTCCAAAAATTCAAGTTTATAAAGTTGTTTAGTGTCTTCCTGTATTACCTTATGAATTTTACACAAAATCAATATTTTCTATTAGAATTAAATATAAAATTTGTTAATTATTACTGTTTCATATATTATTAATCTTTATGTTTTAATTACTTACATTATTTTTTTTAATTTCTAGAAAGAGTACAGTATCACCAACTTTCAATCCCTTTGGTGGTTTTGAATTCCATTGATTTTGGTAACTTGTGAGATTTTCAAGAATAATAGCTGTTCTTTCTTCTTTTGAAACATCTGAAACACCAATTGATTGAGAGTCTTGTTCTGATTGAACATTAATAAACAAAGGAACAATACCAACAGCTTGAGATGGTGTCATTTTAATTGTTCTTGTTTTTGTATTATTGTAATCATACAAAGCTTGTTTTAATAGTTCAGAAAGAGACCTAGAAGTACCATCAAGAAAACTAAAATTTATTTATAAATGATTAATTAATAAACATATCGATAATTTATATTGTTCACAATATCATACTCTTGTTGTTTTAATTTTGAGATCCTCTCCTTGATAGTTCGATTCAATCTTTCTACCATACCTTGAGTTGTTGGTGTACGAGGAGCTCCATGTGCTGACTTGGAGCCTGGAAAAAGTTTTAGGAATTCTTTTTGGACTTTGTTTTTAAATTCACGTCCATTATCGCAGTGCCATACTTTCACAGGTTTGCCAAAGTACGTGAGAGCCAAAAAATTGTATATGGGAACTGTTCTCTTTGTTGTCAAACATCTAAAAAATAAATGATAATTAAAATAAAAAAAGAAAACTAATAAATTAATAAATAAAAAATAAATACCTTCCAGTAGCAAATTTTGTAAAAGAATCTATGCATAGAATAATGTAAACAACATCGGTGTCGTACGGTTGTACAGAGTCATATTGGATAAGATCATCTAGTTTAGTTAGTATCTTTTCATTATCATCATCGTATGTAACTTTTTCTTTATGTTCACCTTTAATTGATGTTAAATCATAAACCAATCTTGAGTATTCCTCGGTATCTACAATTGGAGCAAAATCCTTTGTTATACCTATTAATTTATTTAAATTATTAAAAGAGTTTTAATATAAAAGTTACAAAACATCATATAAAAATGATTGATACCAAACCTTTTATTCTATTTCGTTGGCAAATGTCACACGTATCTACTGCATCAGATACAAAAGAATACAATCCCATATTATAATATTTAGTCTTGTAGTTCCCATAGGTTGCATCTCTTCCTATATGACCTTTATGCATTTCTTCCCAGAGTGATACCATTCTATAATCATTAATTACTTCTAAACACACTTCTTTTGATATATTTCTATCTCCGCCACAATTCATGACTTTTTTTTCAATTCTAAATAATTTTTCTTTTCTGTTTCTGTTTTTTATTGGTCAGAATTTAAAAAATGATTGTGTTATTGTAAGGAAAAATATTTACTCATCATGTAAAAATTTATAATTTTTATGTTTAGTATTTTCAAAATTATTATCTTCAATAAATTTTAAATAATTTATAATTTCATTTATTTTATCTTGTTTCATTTTGGGAAAATGAAAATAAAAAAAAAAAAAAAAAAAAAAAAAAAAAGTTTTGTTGGGGAAAAAAAAAAAAAGTTTTGGCGCAAAAAAAAAAAAAAAAATAAAATAAAAAAAAAAAAAAATAAAATAAAAAAAAAAAAAAATAAAAAAACTTATATAGAACTAATAATCAAATAAAAGATAATAATTTAATAAACTTTATTTGTTTTTTGAAAAAAAAAAAATTTAGGGTCAGTGATTTTTTTTTTTCACTACGCTACTGTAGTGAAATTAAATAATAAAATTCACTACGCTACTGTAGTGAAATTTTATTGAAAATTCCCTACAACAATTTTCTTTTATTTCTACAATTTATTAGTTATTAATTGAGTATATGTTTAGAAATAAAGAAATAACCAAACAACAATTATAATAATAATTTTTTAGTTTTATATATTTTGATTCAAGATTTGCAACATTCGTGTGTTTGTATACATTAAAATTCATATATAAAACTATTAATTATAGTTTACTTGCTTTAATGTTGATAAACTATGATTATCAATTTGGTTTAAAAAAATATTAAACTAATGTTTTTTTTTTAATTGTATGTTCCTTTATTTATTATGATCAATATTGCCATCACATTAAATTTGGGAAGAGTTTGGCAAATATCATGATGAGTAATTATGAAATTATATATTTCATAATTACTTTGCCTCTTAAAATAGGTTTGATATTCTAAACCATTAATATTAAAAAATATATAATTTAATTTTATATAAAAAAAAAAAATAAAAAAAAAAAAAAAAAATAAAAAAAAATAAAACCCTATATCAAAATCTATAATTCCCTTATATCAATAGATTTTTATCTCTCAAATTATTAATTATTTATTATTTTCAAAAAAAAGTCTTAGTGGGAAAATAAAATTAAAAAAAAAATTAATTTTTTTTTTTTTTTTTTTTTTAAAACCACCAATAGTTTGGGAAAAGAGGTTTTAAAACTGTTTTATTTAAATAATAAATATATTAATTTATTGAAGTATAGATTCAAATATAGATATTGACCACTTTTTGAAATATAATAAAAAAAAGTAATTCAATTTTGATTTTTTTTTTTTTTTTTTTTTTTTTTTTTTTTTTTTTTTTTTTGGTTATGGTATGAAAAATTTGGTCCAATTTATAAAATTAAACTTGGATCTATTGAAACTGTAGTTTTAACTGGTTATCCAATTATGAAAAGATCAATTAAAGATTATCCAACAATTTTTTCAAATAGATATCAATTTTCAAGTAAAATTAAAATGAATAATAATTCAAATTTATTAATATGTAATGGTGAACAATATAAATTATTAAGAAAAATAATTCATTCAGAATTAACTTAAACAAAAGTTAAAATAATTGAAAATTATATTTTATTACAAGTTGAAAAATTATGTAATAATATTGATAAAACAATAAATGATGAATCAATTCTACATCTTGGTGATGGTATATCAATTTATGATTTTTTAAAACATTTTTCATTATATATAATTCTTTGTTTACTATTTGGAAAATCAAATTGAAAATGGTATAATTGATAAAAATAAAAATCAATCAATAGTTGTGAAATTATTAGATGAATTTAATAATGGTTTATTAAATTGGGATAATATATTTGTGATCTTTGTATTGGTGGTACGGATACAAGTAGTGATACACTTATATTTTCATTAATTCTATGAACAAATAATCAAAGTTGTCAAGAAAAACTTTATAATGAAATTCAAAAATCATTAATTAATAATAATAGTAGTGAGGAATCTTTTAATAATAATAATAATAATGAAGAATCTCTAAATAATAATAATAATAATAATAATAATAATAATAATAATAATAATAATAATAATAATAATAATAATAATAATAATAATAATAATAATAAT
This sequence comes from Dictyostelium discoideum AX4, assembly GCF_000004695.1. Taxonomy (NCBI): domain Eukaryota; phylum Evosea; class Eumycetozoa; order Dictyosteliales; family Dictyosteliaceae; genus Dictyostelium; species Dictyostelium discoideum. The sequence continues at coordinate 5,670,470 of NC_007089.4, read as the reverse complement.
AATGAAGAATCTCTAAATAATAATAATAATAATAAAAATAATAATAATAATAAAAATAATAATAATAATAATAATAATAATAATAAAGATTTATTAATTATTAAAAATAGTAATTATAGTTCATCAATTACTTACCCTTCAATGATTATGAAAGAAGTTTATAGATTATATCCTGTTGGTGTATTAGGTTTACCAGTTTTAATAGATAATGATATTGAAATTGATGGTTTTAAAATTAAAAAAGGTACTCAAATTATTAAAAATTTTTATCAATCACATAGACATGAAGATTTTTTTAAATTACCAAATCATTTTATACCTGAAAGAAATATTGAAAGTGGTAATAAATTTATTTATGGTTGTGGTGATACAAATATGGTACAATTTGGTCTTGGAAATAGAGATTGTATTGGTAAATCTTTAGCAACCAGTGAAATTTTTACATTATTAGCAACTCTAATTAATAGATATGAATTTTAAAATCCAAAACCTTCAATACCTTTAAATGATAAAGGTAAATTAAGTCTTATTCTTCATCCACCAAATGTTAAATTTTTAATTAAAAAAAGAAAATAAATAAAAAATTAATTTAAATAGTAGGTTAGTGGTTTATTTATAATTTTAGATATAGATTTACTTTTTTTTTTTTTAAAAAAAAAAAAAAAAAAAATGGGTTAAAATAAATAAAAATATTAAAAATTGGTTTAATTTATTTAATTTTATTATAATTATAAAAAAAAAAAAAAAAAAAAAAAAAGTTAAATTTTTTCATAAATAATTAAAAAAAAAAAAAAAAAAAAAAAAAAAAGTTAAAATTTTGATTTTTTTATGTTATTAATTTAAAAAAAAAAAAGAAATTAATTTTAATTATTATTATAATAATTTTAACTTTATTTATATTTGAAAAAGTAATAAAAAATAATTTTTTTTTTTTTTTTTAAATTTTTATAGTTTTTAACAATTTTTTTTTTTTTTTTTTTTTTTTTTTTTTTTTTTTTTTTTCAGAAAAATAGAATTAATAAAATTAATTCAAAAATACCAGGACCAATTGGTTTACCAATTATTGGTAATTTACATCAATTAAAAAATAATCCAAATAAAGTTTTTAAAAAATGGTATAAAAAATATGGACCAATTTATAGAATTAGAATGGGTAATATTGAAACAATAATTTTAACAGGTTATCCAATTATAAAGAAATCATTTATTGATAATTCAAATGTTTTTCAAAAAAGATATGAATATCGTAGTAAAATTCAATTTAATAATTGTTCAGATTTAACATTTACCAATGGTGAAACACATTCAAATTTAAAAAAGATTATATTATCAGAAATGACATTAACAAAATTAAAAAAACAAGAAAATTATATAATTTTAGAATGTGAAAAACTATGTAAACATTTAGATAACCATTGTGAATCTGGTTTACCATTTAAATTTAAATTTTATGGTAAATTATTTTCATTAAATATTATATTTAGATTTTTATTTGGTTTAAATTATCAATATGATAATGAAAAAATAATTGAAATTATAAATTTAATACTTGAATTAGTTGAAGGTGCTGGTGATCCAATAATTTCTGATTTTATACCATTAGTAAAATATTTTGAAAATATTAATCAAAATAAATTTTTAAAAATTTATAAAAAATTAATAATTTTAATTGAAAATATTATAAATAATTTAAAATTAAAATTCATTGAAAATAATTATGATGATGATAATGATGAAAATAATATAACAATATTTTTAAAATTATTTAAAGAATTTAAAAATGGTAAAATAACATGGGATAATTTAGTTGGTACTTGTGTTGATTTAACTGTTGGTGGTACTGATACTGTTTCAGATTCATTAAATTTTTCATTAATTGCATTAATTAATAATCCAAATTGTCAAGAAAAACTTTATAATGAAATTAAAAATGAATTATTAAAAAATAATAATAATAATAATATTGATGATTTAATTATTTTAAAACATAGTTTATATCGTTTATCAATACCATATCTTTCAATGGTAATGAAAGAAACTTATAGAAATTTTCCAGTTGCTTTATTAGGTTTACCAATTATTACAACTCAAGATATGGAAATAAATGGTTATAAAATTTCAAAAGGTACTCAAGTATTTAAAAATATTTTCTTATCTCATAAATCAAAAGATTTCTTTAAATCACCAAATGATTTTAATCCTGAAAGATTTTCAGATAGTGGTAATAATTTTATGTTTGGTGGTGGTACAACAAATTTAGTACAATTTGGTGCAGGTAGTAGAGATTGTATTGGTAAAAATGTTGTTGATTGTGAATTATTTACAGTATTAGGAACACTTATTAATAGATATCAATTTTTAAATCCTGTTCTTTCAAAACCATTAAATGAAAATGGTATAATTGGTTTAGCAAATCAATCACCTGATAATTATTTTATTATTAAAAAAAGAAAATAAATTTATATTTATATAAAAAAATAAAAAAATAACTAAATAAATAAACAAAATTTTCCTTTTTTTTCTTGGAAATAGTTAAATGGAATGAATGTGATCATTTTTTTTTTTTTTTTTTTGACCAATTTTTTTAATTAAATTGTATGTTTGTGTAAATGTATGTGATTTATTATTAAGGTACACAAAAATATAATAAAAAGGAGTTTTATAATAATAGAATTGGAAAAAAAATAATAAAAAAATAAATAAACAAGAAAAAAAAAGTTTTAATAATGAAAATAATAAAATAAAAAAATAAATAATACAATAACTTCTGTGAACATTTTTTTTTTTTCTTTTTTATCTGAAATTAATATTAATTAAAAAATTTTATGTTAAATTGTTTTCTCTAACCAATAATAAAAATAGAGTCAAATATCTAAAAAAAAAAAAAAAAAAAAAAAAATAATTTAAAAATAAGAAAAAAAAAGAAAAAAAAAAAAGAAAAGAAAAATAATAAAAAACTTGAAAAAGATTTAAAAAAAAAAAAATAGCATATTACGAACTTAAATCATATAGTTTTCAGATTAATTAATTAAAAACAATGTTAATGAAGATGATAATAAAATTTTAAATAACAAACAAATTTTTTAAAAAAAAAAAAAAAAAAAAAAATATTTATTTAACAACACTTAAATTTTTTTTATTTCTTGTTAATCTGAATATAGGAGATATGGCAATTCCAATAGTTGAGAAAAAAAAAAATTACACCCGCCCTGTTTTGCACGTTTGTGTTTTTTTGAAATTTTTTATAGATTGCAGATTAAATAATTTTTTTTTTAATTTTTTTTTTCAATAAATGACAAACTAAGGACAACTTAAAATGGCAAATTTTTTATTTTTTTTTCATTTTAATATATTTATAATATTACAACTGTGCAAATAATAAATAAAAAAAAACATTTTATTTTTAAATAGAATTTGACATTTGTTCAATTCTTTCAGGAGTAAATCTGACAGCCGCTGTGAAAATGTATACACAGAAAGACAATAGTTCCACTCAACAAGAAATTGCAAATCTCTTTGGTATTTCAAGAAGTGCTATTAGTCGTTCCCTCAATTCGGGTGGTGTTGCAATTAATTTTAATATTTATATGTAAATATTACCTTGAAATTTGATTTTGTAAATAATATACCCTTTTCATCGATATTAACCACATTTTGTGGTTTAATACGATTTCTTTCTATAATTTCCCATGCACGCTCCCAAAAACCAGCTTTATCGAGAGTTTTAGCGGCATCTGGACGTTTAAGGTCTTGGAATTTCACTAACTTTAATTTAATCTCTGGATGTCGATTACGAAAATTGAGCCACCAGTCATCACTAACAGAATCACGTGGTTTGCCAACTCTTTCAGTGAACATAGTGCAAACACGTTTTTTAATACGATCTTTTGTGACTGTTTGGTTTAGATCAATCTCTTCTTCAATCCATTGAATTAATTGAGCTTCTTGCTCAAGTGAAAGAATTCTTTCCATTGCAGGTGTTAAAGAAATGGAAAGAATTCTTTCCATCGCGGGAGTTAAAAAAAAAAAATTAAAAAAAAATAGAAAAAGTAAAAAAATAAAAATAAAAAAAAAATAAAAAAAAATAAAAGTTAAAAATAGGATAACAAAAATTAAAAAAATAAAAAAAAAAATTTTGGCGCAAACAAGTTAATTGTTATTTAATATTCAATCAAATAACTTTTTAAAAATAAATTAATTAAATAAACAAAAAAAAATGTTTTAAAGAAGAGTAATTTAGTGAAAATTGTCTTATAACTTTTTTTTTTTTATGCCATTTCATTCAAATAAAAAAAATAATAAAAAAAAAAAAAAAAAATCTAAAAAAAACAAATTTAAAAATTATTTAATTCATAATTATTCATTAACATAAAAAAAAAAAAAAAAATTAAACTACCAATTAAAATTTTTAAAAAATAATTCCATTTAAGGTAATAAATGTTATCATGTATAAAATAAACCCTTCTATCTCCCCACAATTTTTTTTTTTTTTTTTTTTTTTTTTTTTTGATTATTTATTTTTTTTTTTATTTTTTATTTAATTTTTTTTTCTTGTTCATTTCTATAAATTCTTTTTTTTAAATTAATCATATATTATTTATTGAATTTAAATATATAATAAAAAAAAAAAAAAAATGAATTTATATATTTCAATTTTAATATTAATAATATCATTAATAATTTTTTTTAAAAATGTAATAAATTCAATATTAAAAAAAAAAAAAAAAAAAAAAAATATTATTTATTATTATTTATTGTTACTATCATTACTATTATTAATTATTATTTTAAAAAATAAAGAATAATAGAATTAGTAAAATTAATTCAAAAATACCAGGACCAATTAGATTACCAATTTTTGGAAATTTACTTCAAATTAATAAGGATCCACATATTCAATTTCAAAAATGGTATGAAAAGTATGGAGTAATTTATTCAATAAGATTAGGTAATATTGAAACAGTTGTTTTCACTGGCTATCCAATATTTAAAAAAGCATTTATTGAAAATTCTCAAATATTTGCACCAAGATTTCAACATTTGAGTAGATTTGAGGCCAATGGATGTAAAAATTTAATTGGATCAAATGATGAAATTCATTCAACATTAAAAAAATTAATTTTAACAGAAATCACATCTAATAAAATAAAAAAAATGGAAAATCATATAGTTTTAGAATGTGAAAATCTTTGTAAACAATTAGATAAACATTGTCAAGATGGTTTACCATTTTCATTAAATATGTATTTTAAATTATTTTCCTTAAATATAATATTACGTTTTCTATTTGGTACTATAAATAATTCATATCAAGACAAAAGTAATCAAGATATTGTAGATGTTATTATCGAATTTTTACATTATGGTGGTAATCCAATTATGTCTGACTTTATTCCAATTTTAAAACCATTTTATAAACAAAACAAATTTTTTAAATTTTATCCAATTTTATGTGATCATTTAAATAAATTAATTGAAAATTATAAAAATAATAAACAACTACAAAAACAACAGAAACAACAACAAAATGAAGATGATGATGATGATGATGATGGAACAATAATTGGTAAATTATTAAAAGAATATCATAATGGTAAAATTAGTTGGACTAGTGTTGTTAGTACATGTGTTGATGTTTTTTTAGCTGGTGTAGATTCAACTTCAAATTCAACAATTTTTACATTAATTGCTCTTGTAAATAATTCAAATTGTCAAGAAAAGCTTTTTAATGAAATTAAAAATAATCTTAAAAAAAGTGACGATGGTCATGATGAAATTGTAATTAGACATAGTTTATATCGTTCATCAATACCATATCTTTCATTAGTTATGAAAGAAGTTTATAGATTATATTCTGTTATTTTAATAGGTTTACCACATATTACAAGTGAAGATGTTGAAATTGAAGGTTATAAAATAGCTAAAGGTACTCAAATCATTCAAAATGTTTTCTCTACTCATTTATGTGAAAAAACATTTCCAATGTCAAAATCATTTATACCTGAAAGATTCATTGAAACTGGTTCAAATAATATGTTTGGTGGTGGTCAAACAAATTTAGTTCATTTTGGTACTGGTGTTAGAGATTGTGTTGGTAAATCATTGGCAGATTGTGAAATTTTTACAGTTTTAGCAACTTTAATAAATCGTTATCAATTTATTAATCCAACTTTAGAACCATTAAATGATATAGGTTCTTTTGGTATTGCTTATCAACCACCAATTAATAATTTCATTATTAAAAAAAGACTTTAAAAATAATAAAAAAATAATAAAAAAAAAAAAACTAAAAAATACTATTAATTAATTTTTAAAAAAGGTAAAAAGTAATTTTTAATTATTTCTTTTTTTTATTTTTTTTTATTTATTTATTGCTTTTTTTTAAAAAAAAAAAAATATAAATTTTATATTCTTTTTTTTTTTTTATTTTATTTATTATTTATTATTTGTTGTTGAATTGGTTATTTATTTTTATTTTTTTTTTTTTTTTTTTTTTATTTTTTATTTTTTATTTTATTAAATTGGTGAATTTGATAAAACATAAGCTTGATCACCTTCATGTAAAATACAAGTTGGTGGTGGACAAGTATAAATATAATCAACAGGAGCACTCATTGGTATTTTTGAACGATAAAGACCTAAAACCAAAAGATTTTTTTGTTGTAAAAAGTATTTTAAAACTTCACCATAGGATCTACCATGAAACATTGCAGGTATACCAATTAATCTACTAAAACATTTTGAATCTTGATTAACACAACTTGATAAACCAAATGTTGAATAAGATTGTGATAAACCATTTACACCAAATGCCAATTCATGGGCGACATCTTTTATCAAATGATTATTATGAGCTTGACAAGTTAATGAATCCAATACAGTGAATGTTATAACACCACCCGATGCATAATGTGGAGTTGAGAAAAACTCTGGTTTTAAGAAAGTTTTCTCTTGATTAGCTTGTAAATAAGTATGAAATCTTTTATTGGAACCACATGCTTGAATTTTCTTATCCTCTAAAAATCTAATATTTGGTTCATGTACTAATTCAACGGTTATCTTTGCGATTCTATTAACCTTGATTACGTCGACATAGGACATCAATGTGAATGAATCTACTAAATTCTCTTGAGCCGATGATAAATTGGATTGATCATAATATGGATCCGAAGTGATTATAATGGTTTCAGCATTTTTTGCACCACATTTATCAAGATCGACATTATTCGATGATGAACCTTTAATAAATGCAATCAATGGTAACGTTTTAACAGTTGAAAACCAACTCTCATCTTGTGGTTCATCTTTATAGAGTACAACGATTGGTTGAACACCAGATTTAGCCATTGTATTTGTTTTAATCGATGAAATATAAGGTAAACGTAAATGATGTAAAAATAAATCTAAACCTCTCAACGATTTACAAATGATTAACATATGACCTTTCATTGAATTTTTTGAACCTTTTTTACCTTTACCAAATTTTCCATGAGTTGTAAAAGTCATTAGAGAATGTTTATCAATTACCAATCGAATTCTTTCTAAAATCTCCTCTGTCTTTGGATTTGATGTTTTTTGTGAACTAATATCACTTAATAGAGCAATCCAATCACCATTATATTCTGAAAGACATAATGATTTTATTAATTCCTTAGAGGTTAATTCCTCTTCTTCGTGTTCTCTATTGAATTCCATAATTGATTGATCAAGATTCTCATCAATTGATTGTGGACTTGATAATGATCCAAATCCAGTCATACTATTATTTCTAAAATTCATTGATGATCCACCACGACTAAATCCATTACCACCACTACCATTACCACCACTACCATTATTATCTTTATTTTTTGATTTATTTGAAACTATAAAAGTTTTTAATGATTCATTCATAGCTTGATCTTTAGTTTCTTGATTATTTTGTTGTTCAACTTCATTAATTAATAATTCTAAATCTGGTACTGCTAATTTATTAAAAAATTGATTAATTTTTTTATAAATTTTAATTATAAAATTATTATTATTATAATCATCATCATTATTATTTAAATTATTATTATTATTTGTTAAACTATTATTTAAATTATTATTTGTTAAATTTGAATTAAAATTTAAAACTTCATTCATTGATTGAAAATCAGTATCATCAGTATTTTCATCATCATATTCACCACCAATACTATTAATTTGAATTTTTTTTCTTTTTTGAATTTCTTGTTGTTTTTGTTGTTGTCTTTTCTCTGCTCTTGATGAATGTTTACTTGTTAAATTTACAGTATGTGATATTAATACCAATTGCATATCTATTGTTAAAATTGTAGTTTGAGGTGGATTTAAATGAAATTTAGGTGGTAAGGTTGTTGGTTTTTGTGATGTTGGTATATAGGTACCACTTGAAGTTAAACTTGGACCTTGTTGAGAACAAACAGAGACTACAATTTGTGGCTCCATTATACCAATCAATAAACTACCATTACCAAAATACATTGAAAGTATAACATCTGTCAACTGTTCACCAACTAAAAACTCTGGTACTTTTATTATGTAAATCGAATGATTGGTACCATAATAATACTCTGTTAACCATTTATGTGATACCATCGTTGGTATAGTTCTACTTGTAAATAAATTTGAAAATAAAATATTATATCCTGGACACACTATTGATTGTGCCAACATTGCACATCTAAATTCTTCAACATAAATCGATCCTTTTAAAAATGGTGATTTATTCTTATTTTTCGATGAAATTAAATGTGAAAATATTTTCAAATTTTTATATTGACTTTTTACAGCATATGAACATAAAATATTATCTGTATCTGCTGAATTCCAAGATGATGGTAATGTTATAAATACTGAATCTGCTTTTGAAATTTTAGTACGTTGTAAATCATGTTCAAATAATGGTGATCCCTTTAAATAGATTAAACGATTCTTATAAAATGGGTGAAGTAATAATGCTTTAATTCTATCATCTGGTGCTTTTGGTGATAATATTACCAATTCTTTCTTTAATTTTCCATATCTTTCATGATAAAACTCTGATAAAAAATCTAATAAATGTGATATTGTTATATCACCACATAATATAACATGTCCTGTAATTGATGATGATGATAAATTTCTTAAAAATGCTTTTTTTTTTTTTTTTTTTTTTAATTATTAGTACAAGTATAAAAAAAAAATGAAAAAAAAATAAAAAAAAATAAAAAAAAAGAGGTGTACATACGAGAATCTTGTTGTAATTTTTCCATTAATTTTGATATATGATATGGAATTAAAACACCAGCACCAATCGTTAATGCTAGAGTGATTGTAATTTGACCTAAAGCAGTAGTTGGATAAATATCGCCATAACCAACAGTTGCCAATGTAATTACTAAAAAGTAAACAGTTTCATGAAATTGTAATGGAGTTCCTGATGGATGAACTTCAACATTCATATAAAATCCTGCTAATACCATAATAAATGAAAATACAACTATAAATGCTTTAAATGTATATTTTGTAACCTCTAAAATAACAATCATCATCATCATCATTTATTTAATTAGTATTGTATATAATACTAAATTAAATTCAATCATCTATCATTTATATATATCTATTTAATTATTTTATAAATACTAACCATTTTTAAAATAATGAAGTACTCTTTGTAATCTTAAAATTCTAATTACTCTTAAAACTCTTAGGAATTGAAATGTATTTAATAGATTTTTAAAATCACCACTTTGAATATCAATTAAAATTGGTAAAACACAAATCATATCAACTATTGAAAAGAATGAAAATAAATATCTTAATCTATAATAATGATGATGATGTTTATTATTATTATTATTATTATTATTTTTTATTATTATTATTATTGGTTTTAAATAAAATATATAATTATATTAACTTACTTATCCTTTGAAATGAAAAAATCTAAAGACCAATGTAAAATGAAAAAGAAAACTAAAACAACTTCTAATACTAAATAAAATGTTGGTGGTTCTTTTGATGTTATGTATGTACCATATATAAATAGTAATACTGAAAATATACTAAAAGCTACTTGAATAAATTCTATCATTTCACCAATATGAGTGTATGCTAAATATATCTCCAATTTTGAACGAAGTGATAGTTTAAGTTCGGGTGGTTTATTCTTTCTTAATATTCTAACTAATATAATCGTTAATGATGAAATTAACATAAAAATACCCCATATCAATGCAACTTTTAAACTATTCTCCCAAATAGCTGTTGCTCCGATTGGTCCTCCTGCCATTTTTTTCTTTTTTTTTTTTTTAAATATATTGATTATTACTTTATATTATTATTTATTATTTATTAATATTACTATTACTATTACTATTACTATTTTTATTATTATTACAATTATTATTATATTGTATTTTTAAAAAAAAAAAAAAAAAAAAATTTTAATGAATAAAAAAAAAATATAAATAATTTTCTCCGATAATTTTAAAAAAAAAAAAAATATTAGTGTTTTTGAATGTGTCGCTTTGTAAAAACTATTGTTTTCTGTAATTTATCGTTGATTTTATAAAATTTTATTTTTATTTTTTATATATATATAGTTTAATTGTAAATTTATTTAAAACATCATTATTTGTATATTTACACGCCCCGGTAAAAAAAAAAAAAAAAAAAATGTGTGGAAAAAAAAAAAAATCGATTTCTTTTTTTGAGTCTGAAAGTTTAAAATAAAAAAAAAAAAAAAAAAATACAAAAAAAAAAAAAATAATAAAAAATTTTATTTTTTTTTTTTAATTTTAAAACCGCCTTTTGGTGTAATCAAAAAAAAAAAAAATATATTTTTGGAGTTCGATCCCAATAAAATTAATTAATTATCTATTTATATATTTTATAATATATTTTTTTATTAATTAATTATTATTTTTTTTTTTTTTTTTTTACTTTTTTTTTATTATCTTTTTTTTAATGACTAAATTTTGATATTATTTTATTTTGTTATTTTTTTTATTTTTTTTTTAACATCACAACACAACCAAACTAAAAAAGTTAATAAATTGCAACATGTTGTGAGAAATTTTTTTTTTTTTTTTATAATAATTTTTTTTTTTTTTTTTTTTTTTTTTTTTTTTTTTTTTTTTTTTTTTTTCAGAAAATTTCAAAAATTTAATTAAAATTTGTAAACCATAAAAAAACAATTAGAATTTAATAAAATAAATAAATAAAAAAATAAAAAAAAGGATGAAGTGGATTAACAAAAAAGAATTTGGTAATTTTTATGTTGAACAATTAGAATCAAATGAAGATATTTTCTTGCTTACTTTAAATGATAATGAAAATAGATTTAATGATGATAATCTTGGTCATTTTCACAAATCATTAGATTATGTTGAAAGGTTTGTTTTTTTTTATTTATTTTTCTTTTTAATTTATAATTAATAATAATTATAATAAATAATTTTAATTTTAATTTTAATTTTTTTTTTTTTTTTTTTTTTTTTTTTTTTTTTTTTATATTTAAAAAAATAGTTGTGAAAATGCATCATGTTTAATTACAACATCAATTAGTCCAAAATTTTATTCATTAGGATTAGATTTAGATTGGGCATTACCAAGAGGTGCAAAGAATTTCCAAGAATTTGTATTTAGATTTCATGCATTATTACAAAGAATATTAGTATTCCCAATTCCAACCATCTCATGTATCAATGGTCATTCATTCGCGGGTGGTGCTATGTTTTCAATGGCACATGACTACAGAATAATGAAATCTGATAAAGGTTTCTTTTGTTTACCTGAAATTGATATTCATATTCCATTAACTCCTGGTATGAATGCTATTTTACAGTAAGTTTAAATTAAAATTTTTTATTTTTAAAAAAAAAATAAAAAATAATAAACTAATAATATTTTTTTTTTTTTTTATTATTATTAAAAAAAATAGATGTAAAATTACAAATTCAAATATATTTAGAGATGTTGTTTTAACTGGTAAAAGATTTGGAGGTAAAGAAGCAGAGAAATTACAATTAGTTGATAAATCATGTACTGATATATTAGAGAAATCTGTTGAATTAGCAGAATTATTACATACAAAAGGAAAAGACAGAATTACTTTTGGTTCTTTAAAAGAAGAAATGTATAAAAATGCTTCCAAAGAATTACTTGAAAAAACAATTGGTTTTGCAAGTAGATTAAAATTATTTGAATCAAAATTATAAAAAAAAAAAAAAAAAAGAAAAGAAATGTGTATAAAAAAAAAAAAAAAAAAAAAAAAGTAATAAATTTTTTTAAAAAAAAAATGTTTATAATTATTTTATTTATTTTATTTTATTTAATATGACTTTTTTTATTTTTTATTTTTTTTTTTATTTTTTTATTTTTTTTTTTTTAATTTACTAATTTATTAATACTTTCTTCAACAATATTACATTTTTCAATAAAGATTTTAATTGCTTCTTGGAAAATTTCTCTTGATTTTAAAGCACCAGTTGATTCTATTGAGAAAATGAAATGATCTCTAACACGTTCAATTTTAACATTTTGTTCAAATTCAGGATCTCTAATGCATTCTCTACACATTGTACAATCTAATGGACGAGCAGCAACGACTTGACCAGAATCTTCAATATCAAAAACTTTCTTTGGACATTTCTCAAGCAATTGGTTTGCTTTATCACCTTTGATTGATTTATCGACAGAGATGACAGGTTGTAATCTATAGGAGGCAGTGCAAACTGGTGACCATTTAATATGTTCTCTACCAATGTTTTTCTCACAATAACATTGAATATCGATGACTTGACCGGGTCTTAACTTCATGATTGGGATGTCATCCTCCATTGGACGTGGACGATCCTCTTCGTTTGGGAACATTTCCTCTTGATCTTGAGTTGGCACCCAAATTAAATGTTTTGATAATGCAGTTTCATTTATAATTTTACCAGTGACTGAATCCTTTTCACATTTTACTTTTAATTGAAAAATCAATGTATCCTCTGCTGTGTATTCTTTATTTGGTAATTTAAAATTGAATTTTCTTGGATCAACTTTAATTGGTATCATACCTAATCTATGTGCTAATACTTCATCTTGTAAAATAGATGTATTATTTATAATATAAACTTTTTCAATTGCCATTGTTGGTATCTCTGATATCATAATACGACGTAATGCATTTGCAATTGGTGCATCAATACCAATCATTTCAAATACTAATTCATTTGCTGATTCTGATAATATATTAATTTTAAAATTTTCTTTAAATCTATTTAAATTAAAACTATTATCATATCCAACTGATGTATATGCACCACTATAATATGTACCTCTTGCCTAAAAAAAAAATTTAAAAAAATATATATAAATATATTTATAAAATATATATAAAATAAATATAAAAACATATTAATTTTTTTTTTTTTATTTTTTTTATTTTTTTTATTTTTTTTATTTATTTATTTAGATAATTACATTTTCAACACCTGAATTTGTTAATGTAACTTTTGTTCTTTTATTTTCTAAATTTGGATCTGAAACTCCATTAGTTGTTGATTTATTTACCATTTTTATTTATTTTATTTTATTTTATTTTATTTTATTTATTATGATTTTGGAAATTTTTTTAAAAAAAAAAAAAAAAATTCTTTTTGATTATCTTTTTTTAAAAGGAAAAAAAAAAAAAAAAGTAAATTAACTCCGTGTTTTAAAGATTTATTTGAAAATAATAATTAAAAAAAAAAAAAAATGAATGAGTTTATTCGTCAAATTGGTAAAAAAAAAAAAATAAAAAATAAAAAAAAAAATAAAAAAAAAAAAAAAAATAAAAAAAAAAAAAAAAATTTTTTTGGGAAAAAAAAAACTGGAAAAACGAAACTTTTTTTTATTTTTAGTTTTTTTTTTATTTTTTATTTTTAATTATTTTTTTTTTATAATAAACTTTTACCTAATGATGAATTAACTTTTATTAAAGTTTCAGTTGGTTTTAAAGAATTTACAATTAAATCATTATCAAATTCAATTGTATTCTTTTCAAATAATAATAAAATTGTTGAACCACCAAAAGCGAAATAACCTTGTTCATCACCTTTATTTACATGTTGACCTTGTTTAGTAGTTAAATGAATGGAACCAACCAAAGTTGCACCAACACTAATGAATAAAACTTTACCAAATTCCTTTGAATCAATCTCGGTTACAATACGTTTATTTTCGCAATAGACATCAACATTTTCACGAATTGCAATTGGATTAACGGTATATAGTTCACCATCGATTGGTGTTGATTTACCAATAACACCAGATACTGGTACATGGAATCTATGATAATCTTGTGGTGCTAATCTTGCAATTACCAATGAGCCATCTTCATATTGACTTGCCAATTGCTCGTCTTGAATCAATGTTGTCAATGTGAAATTCTTACCTTTAATCCAAAGTTCAGTTGCTAATTTAATAGTTGGGAAAACATTTAATCTACAATCAGCAGGGGATACAGCGATTTTTGGGTCATTTGGTGAGGCGATTGGTCTGGCGGAATCTTTTAATTTTCTATAGAAAAATTGATTAAAATTCTTAAAACTAGATAATGGGTCAAGTATTTCATCGACATTTAGTGAATGGAATTTAATGAATGGTTGAATCTCTTTCACAGATTCTGGTGCTTCATACTTTTTACCAGTTTTATTGGTTAAATATCTCATTAATCGTTTTACTTGACTATTATTTATTGCGGATCTACCACCACTTGTTGAATACATAATTCTAAGACTAACCTCGATATAGTGTGGGATTTTCTCTTCAACTAATTTTCCACTCTCTCTATCGTGAATGTAGATGATTTTCACCTTTTGTTTACTATCTGAATCTGATTTTAAAGATCCACCGAAATTCTTATGGAAAATGTTATCGGCAATCGTGGAATAGCTATCAGAGATTGCGTATGCTTCCCACATTAAATTGGTATTACCTTGGAATAAAGTGTTGATCAATTCTTTGCCTTGCTCAGTTTCACAAAATAAATGCTTTAATTCAGATACTGATATAGTTTCATTCGAATCGGAATCGGTTTTCTTAAATAGTTGAACTATATCTGGTTCTGGATATTCACTATTCAATGTTGTAATTAGACCTGTGAAATCTGTAATATTTAATGTATCATCTTCTGTATGTGAAAAATGTTTGGTAATACTACTAACAAATGAATCATAAACCTCTTCTTTTGTTATCACTTTAGTTAAAATATGAATTTCACCACGTTCTTTAATTTTACCATTCTTTTTCTCTTTTATAATTTTATACCATTCATCTTTAATTGGTTTATTTAATATATCATTTAATGATAATTCAACTTTACCAATATAATCTTAAAAAATAAAAAAATAAAAAATTAAATTAATAATTAATAAAAAAAAAATAAAATAAAAATAAAAAATAAAATTAAATTTACCATTTTGTGATGTTTTATCCCAATCCCAAAGTTTAAATGTAATATCATATTTTAATTTTGATTCGTTAACAATTAAATTATAATGTGCATTCCAAGTTGGATTCTTTGTTTTTTTAATTATATTAGTTTTAAAAACTTGTTGATTTTCAAAGAAAATTTCACAATATGGATCGGCTGATTGTGATAATAAATCCATATTTGGTAAATTTCTAGCGCTACATACTAAAAATAGTTTTTTTTTTTTTTTTTTTTTTTTTTTAATTAAAATTATTAATATGCCAATTTTTTTTTTTTTTCATTTTTGTTATAACTGTTAAAATTTTTTTTTTTTTTTCATACCTGTTATTGAAACAATGTTTTCAATTTTATCCATTTTTAAGAGATAAAAAAATATTTTTTTTTTTTAAATTGTTGTGTTTTTATAATTATAAAAAATAAAAAAAATAAAAAAAAAAAACTAAAATAAAAATCAATGAAAAAAATTTTTTAAATTTTTTTTTTTTTTTATTCCTAAGATATTTTTTTGATATCTTTGTGGTTTAAATATTGGGTGTGAAAAAGCAATAATAAAATGAAAAAAAAAAATATTAGGTTTAAATATTAGGTTGTGTAGAATTTAAAAAAATTTAAAAAAAATAATTATAATAATATTAATAACCATTTATTAATTTACATTATATATCTAAATAAATCTATTGTAAATTATTATATTTATTTGAAATATTGACCACATATATTTTTCAACAATAATAAAAAATATTATTATTAAATTTAAAATATTAAATTCAAAAAAAAAAAAAAAAAAAAAAAAAAATTAAAATAATAATGGTATAGAGGCTGAAAATTACAAAATATTTAAATAATAACAATACCCGATGTTTTTCATCAGAAATAAAACAAGGTACAAACTTTAAAATTAATGCCGATTTTGGCTATAATTTTTTTTAAATTCAACAAAGCCCGTTTAGCAAAGTTGGAATTGCGGCAGCCTTCTAAGCTGCAGGTCGTGGGATCGAGACCCACAATGGGTGAAATTTTTAAATCGAGTCAAGATAATGTCGTAGGTTCGATGTCATTTTGGAGAAATCAATATTTATTCATTAAAGGAAATAAATAGGTTTACCGAATTTAAATTTTTAAATTACAGTTGTTATTATGTTTTAGATTATCTAAAACAGTATTTTTTTAAAAATGTGTTATTACAATTATTATTACTTCTTTTTTTTTAAAATTATGTGAATTGGTTGCAGAAGCAAAAACAGATTTTATCAGTTATTAATGCCATTATGTTTCTATGTCAAGGTTTTGAATAGGTTTTTTTTTTTTTTTTTTTTTTTTTTTTTTTTTTTTGATATTAATTAATTATTTGCTAGTATTAAAACCTTCTGCAATAATAAATGTTTTTTTATTTTATTTTAATTATTTTAATTTTTTTTGAATAACAACAATTAGTTATATTGTTATAATTTGATTTATTTTTTTTATTCCACAATTACTCTATTTGGTACGCTATCATTGGTACAGTATTCTTTGATTATTTGATTTTAGATATTTTTAATTTGTTTTAGGTATTCATTTTTGTTTCAGATTGACATTGAATCTTTTGATGATGATATTTTAAAGTTTTTTTTTTTTTTATATAGTCTAATGTTTTAACATTTTTTGAGAATAGTGTTGTAGTCTAACTGAATTTTGTCATCGCTGTATATTATTCCAAACCCATATCTAAATTTGGTGTAAAATCAATGCTATTATATATACAAAATGTCTAGAAAGGTCATAGTCTATTTCTTTATAGAACATTCAAAATGTTGTTAATGAAATTTTGAATGAATGTAGTTTATGTTTACTTCATGATCTTTTTTCATGTTGGAAGGTATTATAGGTGTGATTTTGTTTTTTGTATTGTTCTTTTTGGTAATTCTTTCGTGTGACCTATTATTTTTTTTGAATAGGTAAATAATTACACAATCCTCTTAAACCATTGGTGGGACCAAGTTAAGAATTGAACCAGTGTACTATTAAATTTTAAAATAAAAAATTCGCCCAACGGGGGGCTCGAACCCCCGACCACCAGATTAAGAGTCTGGCGCTCTACCGACTGAGCTAGCCGGGCATTTTTATGAAAATTTATTTTGAATAACTATTTTCGATACTTCCATAAAATAACAGAGAACCAAATAATTCATAAAATCAAAAAAGCGAGAGATGCCGAATGGGATAGAACAAGAAAGATAGTAGAAAGGCAATTACGTCAAGAACTAAGATGCACTGATAACCAAGAATCAATCAATCGGACCGCATCAATAAAAAGAAGACTCGAAAAATTCAGCCACAACTGGAACTCGAAACTCATGACCATAAACATCCCGGAACACTTCATACCATACTGATATAACACCAACTACTCTTAAAAAAAAAAAAAAAAAAAAAAAAAAAAAAAAAAAAAAAAATAATAACAACATTAATAAAAATAATAATAATAATAATAATAATAATAATAATAATAATAATAATAATAATAATAATAAAAAAAAAAAATAAGAATAACAAGAAAAAAAAAAAAAAAAAAAAAAAAAAAAAAAAAAAAAAAAAAAAAAACTACAAATAAACTCTCCTAGAACACACTCAAATTGAGTGATGTTATTAAAAAAAAAAAAATACTTCCATAACATCAACTCATATTATAAATTATAAATTAAATAAAGCCACTTTCATTACAAAATAAACAATTAATTTTTATTGAAAATTAAAAAAATAAACAAAATAAATAAATAAAAAAATTGTTTAATTTTTTATTTATTTAAATGTAATTAAATTTTTTTATTTATTATTAAGTTTTTTTAAATTTTTAAGTGTGCAAATTGTAAGTCGCATAGAAAATAAAAAACAAAAGTAAAAAAAAGTGCGACAAACCCATAAAATTACTTTTCACCACTTTAATTGCTGAAATTTTTAAAATTTACATCCACTCATCAAATTGAGAAAAAAAAATTATAAATAAATATTTATTCATTGTTTCTTCTATTTTTTTAACATTAATTAAATATTAAAAAAATCATTACATATAATTTTAATTTTTAAAAATTTAAAAATGGAGACTGCAACATTAGTAAGTTTAAATGCAGGAATCCAAGGGGGTAAATCACTTAAGAATACATACAGAAATCAAATAAAAACTAATTTGTTTTTTGATGAGAATTATAAATTAATTGAAAATTTTATATTATGTATACAAGAGATTGATAGAGATTTTCAGGATTTCAAGAATTATGGAAATTTAAAAAATAAAACAAGTTCAAAAGATAAATCAAAAAAAGAAAATCAACTAAGAATAATATATAATAATTCAAATCTTGAAGTTATTGAAGAAGTTTTAGTTGACATTGGTTCAAGACTCCAGATTGTTTCTTTTAAACTTAATGATGTTTACTTTGTATTAATTAATTGCCATATACCACAAAAGAAGAAATTAAAACTTGGTGCAATAGAAAATTTTTTTATTTTGAGAGAAATGGTAAAAAATTTTCATTATTATAATATTCCTTTTATAATTGCTGGTGATATAAATCATAATAGAACTCAAATAATCAACTTAATAGGTCATCATTTTTATTTTGCAAATGATAAAGATAAAATAACAACAACAGGTGGTAACTCAATCGATCACATTATGTACTCCAATCACAATATATTAGAAAATTTCCAAGTATTCAACGATGCTACAATATCCTCAGAAAATGCAAAAATCAATCATTTTGCTTAAAGATCTAAATTTAAACTTAAAAAAGGTATAAATTTGCTTAAAGGAAATATCCAATATTTATATAATAATTGTAGTAATCAATGGAAAAACCGCCTCAATCAACAAATAATTATTAACAAAGAAATTGAAAGACCAATAGAAAAACAAAATTGTCAACAAAACAAAACAAAAATTTGAAATTGGTGATGATATTCCCAATGATATATTAGTTAAATTGGTAATACCAAAATTCAAGAATGAAAACAAAGTATGGAATGCCACTAGATTTCATGAAAAATATTTTAATGGTAGTTGTTCTAAAAGTACATTGTCAAGACTCATTAAAGGTGAAAGCCAAAATCTAAATTGCAAAATTGCACTAATTAATTATTTAAATAATTTTTAATCAACTTAAACATATAATACATATCATTTATATATGTAATGATAATAGTACTAAACAAATTGTAAAATATTAATATGAATGTTTAAAATCATTACATCCAAACATCAATAATTTCTATTAAATTCATACTTAAATAAAGCTTTTATATATAAATATATATTTATAATATTTTATTAATAAACTGTTGTACCTTATTTTTTATTTAATTAGGATCCTTAAATATTATAATTGTATTTAACAATATTATTATTTGATTTTAATTTTCAAGTGGTTGTGTTCAAAAAAATAAAAAATTTAATCAAAATCTGATATTATTTTTTCCTTTTTTTTGAATTGATTAACTACTTCTTCTGAAACGAAATGATTATATTATTTTGAATTTTTACAACAATCTTTTTTTGAAAATTTTTAAATAGCTATAAAAATAAATAAAATTAAAAAAAAAAAAAAATAGAAATTTTAAATAAAAAAAAAAAAAAAAATGGATAATTCACAGAAATAATTTTTAAAAATCAATTCTCAAAAAAAAAAAAATAATTTTTTTTTTTTTTTTTATTTTATTTTTTTAACAAATTATTTTTAGTAATTATTTCTGTTACACAAAAACCAACTTCACAAATTAAATATTTTTTTTTCTATTTTTAATTTCTATATTTATTTTTTTTATTTTTAATAATTCAATAACAAAATAAAAAAACATAAATAAAAAAAAAAAAAAAAAATTCCATTTTTAAATAATCGAAACCCCTATTTTTTAAATCTTAATATTATAATAAATCTTATAATGAACACATAATATTAAAATTTAAAATATTAAATAAAATAAATATATAATTAAATTTAAGAATTATGGAAATTTAAAAAATAAAACAAGTTCAAGAGATAAATTAAAAAAAGAAAATCAACTAAGAATAATCTATAATAATTCAATCTAAAAGTTATTGAAGAAGTTGTAGTTAAGATAGGCAGATTGTTTCGTTTGAACTCAATGACGTTTACTTTGTAGTAATTAATTGCCATATACTACAAATGAAATCCAAAGAAAAAGCATTTGAAAATTTTTTTATTTTGGAAAGATTGGTATCAAATCTTAATGAAAAAAATATTCCTTTTTTAATTGCTGGTGATATAAATCATAATAGAATTCAAATAAAAGAGAAATTAGGAAATGAAATTTCTTTTGCAAATGATAAAGATATAGAAACAACGATTGGTAAAAACTCAATCGATCACATTATGTTTTCTTCTCACAGCAAATCATTATATTTTAAAGTATTGAAAAATGCAATAACATCCTCAGAAAAAGCAAAAATCAATCATTACGCTATAAGATCAACATTTAACATTAAAAAAGGTACTGAATTAAATAATTAAATAATTATATGACCTTTGTTACAATGAATTGAAAGACCACCCCACTCAACAAGAAAAGCCAAGAAAAAAACAAAATGGTAACCAAAACATAACAAAAAATGAAAATCTCAATATTCCCACATCTTGTATTATGTTCAATGGTAAAATCAAAATTCTAGAAGGAAAATAAAAAATGGAGTGCAAAGAAATTCCATAAAACATATTTTGGTGATGTAAAGTGTTGTTATGCAACTTTGTTAAAATTCTTTAGAGGTGAAACCCATTATCTAAATTGTAAAGCTGCATTAAATAATTATTTAAAATAATGATATCTAATCAGCTTAAACCAATAAATAATACATATATTTATATTTGTAATGATACCATTAACAAACTGTACATAAAACTAATCTTTTTATATTTATTGTAAATTCTTTTTTATTAGCAAAAAAAAAAATCACATAAATTTTAAAAATTTAAAAAATGGATTCAGCCAGGGTAACTGTAGGAAGTTTAAATGCAGGAATCCAAGGTGGTAAACCTCTTAAAAATACATTCAAAAATCAAATAAAGGATGAATTGCTTTTAAATAATTTTAATAAAAATGATATATTATGTTTACAAGAGATTGATAGAGATTTTCAGGATTTCGAGAACTATGGAAATTTAAAAAATAAAACAGGTTCAAGAGATAAATCAAAAAAAGAAAATCAATAAAGAATAATATATAATAATTCAAGTCTTAAAGTTATTGAAGAATTTGAAGCTAAGAGTGGTACAAGACTCCATATTGTTTCGTTTAAACATAAGGACGTTTACTTTGTAGTAATTAATTGCCATATACCACAAAAGAAATCACAAAATAGTGCTTCGGAAAATTTTTTTATTTTGGAAAGATTGGTATCAAAACTTATTGAAAAAAATATTCCTTTTTTAATTGCTGGTGATATAAATCATAATAGAACTCAAATAAAAGAGAAATTAGGAAATGAAATTTCTTTTGCAAATGATAAAGATATAGAAACAACAACTGGTAGAAACTCGATTGATAACATAATGTATTCCTCTAACAGCAAATCATTAGGTTTTAAAGTATTGAAAAATGCAACAACATCCTCAGAAGAAGCAAAAATCAATCATTATGCTATAAGATCAACTTTTAAACTTACAAAAGGTACTAAATTGTATAAAGGTGATATCCAAAGATTATATGACCTTTGTTACAATCAATGGAACCACCCAACTCAACATATAAATATTGTAGAAGAAAAGTCAAGAAAAAAACAAAATGGTAAACAAGACATAATAAAAATTGAAATTCCCATTCCTGAACGATGTTCAAAGGTAAAATCAAAATTCAAGAAAAAAAACAACAAAAAATGGAGTGCCAAGAAATTCCATAGAAAATATTTTGCTAATGTAGAGTGTTGTTATGCAACCTTGTTAAAATTCTTTAGAAGTGAAACCAATAATTCAAATTGCAAAACCGCATTATGTAATTATTTAAAATAATGATTTATAATCAACTTAAACCAATAATACATTTATTTATATTTGTAATGAGACTGCACAACACCAATAACATTCTAATTTTTTCATTGATTCCTATTAAATTAGGAATTCATAAATTTACTTAAATAAAGATTTTAATTTATATTTATAATTTCATATTTAAATTTATAAATTGTTGCACCTTAATTTTATTAATAATCCTTTAACATTGTATTAAACAATTTTTAATATTTATTATAATGAAATAAATAAATCATATTCTTTTTTTATATATCAACCATGATTACAAATCTATCATTTTACTTCTTTAAAGTTTAATTATACATATATATATTTTTTTTTTTTTTTTTTTTTTTTTTTTTTTTTTTTTTTTTTTTTTTTTTTACAAGTTTTATTATTCGGTTTAGGATAAATATTTTTAAAAATATGATCAAGCAGCAATGATATTTTTACAACAATATCCAATTATTGTATAATTTGGACTCCATCTAGAATAATTATTAAATGATTGAAGGGAATTATTGTTTGAAAAGTCAACAGATATTTGTTTTTTTAAATTTAAAGATTTTGAAAAAGTTGAAAGTGAGGTTATATTTTCTAAATTAAAATTAATTAGAATAATTATATTTTTATTTTAAAAACTTTATAAAAAAGTAGCACTTACTTAAAACTGACATTTTTATATTTTGTTTTTTTTTATAATTTATAATTTATTGTTATTTTTTTAAAATAATAATAATTAAAAATAAAAAAAAGATTTTATAAAATAAATTATTGAAAAAAAAAAAAAAAAAAAAAAAAAAAAAAAAAAAAAAAAAAAGAGCAATTATTAAAAAAAAAAAACTGACAAAACAAATTTTTAATATTTGGTTTTGAATGGATTAGTGTCTCTTTATTAATTAAAATATACTCTTTTTTTGGACTTTTTTCATTTAATGATGTTATTGAAAATTTTTAATGATTTTTTTTTTTTTTTTTTATAGAATTTATTTATTATATTTGTTTTAATTACTATATAAGGGTGGGTGATAAAAATTAAAAAATTTATACACACACATAATTTACAAAAAAAACCTTAAAACCATTTTTTTTACATTTAAACGAAATAACAATATTGGAAAGTTAAAATTAAAAAAAAGGAATTTTAATTTTTTTTTTTTTTTTTAAAAAAAAAAACAAAAAAAACAAAAAAACAATCCAAAAATACAAAATCTGTTCAATAAATTAAAACACTATTTAAAAATATATAACTCCATTCAATAAAAATCGAACCATTGATGTAAAATTATGATTTAAAAAATTTTATAAAAACATACGAGGTAGTTACTAAAATTAAAAAATTTAAATAATATGTTGAAAAAATGATGTCCAAGTTAAAAAAAAAAAAAAAAAAAATTTGTAATTATTAAAATCTTTGAGATTTGTAAAAATAATTATTATTGGATTTAGTTAACTATAAATTTATTCAAGAAACCAAGTCCAATATACAAAACTGTTTATTAAATTTTACTTTTTTCAAAAAAAAAAAAAAACCTAAAATTATCATAACACAATTAAATTATTATTATTTAAAAAAAAAAATATATGATTATATATTTTTTGAAAAAAAAATAAATAAAAAACCAATTTTTTTATTTTATAATAAATAATTAATTTTATTAAACACTTTTTTTTTTTTTTTTTTTTAATTTTTATTTTGGAAATTAATAAATATATTCGGACTTCAAATTAAAAATACATTAAAGTACAAACTAATAAATGAATAAATAAATAAATAAATAAATAAATAAATAAATAAATAATATTTTATAATGAAGCAATGACATTTGATTTAAGCAGCAATGACATTTTTACCACCTCTACCAATAACTGTAAAAATTGGAGTCCATCTTGAGATTTCATTATTAGAGTTTTGATTTGATGAATTTAAATTATTTGAATTATTTATATTTAAAATTGAATCATTTGATGATTTTGAAATTTTTGAAATTGAAGTTAATGATTCTATTTTTTTTTTTTTTTTTTTTTTTTATAAAATTAATTAATACTTTTTTATTTTAAATCTAATTTATTTTTATAATATTTTTTAACTTACTTAAAATTGACATTTTTTAGATAGTTTTTTTTTATTTTTAAAAGTAATAAATTATTATTTGATTTGTTTAAGAAGTTAATTGTTATTTTTTAAGGGTAATGAAAAAAAAAAAAAAAAAAAAAAATTTATTTATACTCTTTTTTTTTATTTTTTTTTTTTCTATTTTTTTAAGAAAAA
Source organism: Dictyostelium discoideum AX4 (assembly GCF_000004695.1). Taxonomy (NCBI): domain Eukaryota; phylum Evosea; class Eumycetozoa; order Dictyosteliales; family Dictyosteliaceae; genus Dictyostelium; species Dictyostelium discoideum. Next base: position 5,645,746 of record NC_007089.4, on the reverse strand, counting down.
ATAAAAAAATAAATTAAAAAAAAACATTGTTTTGTGTATGGGTTTAACATTACTTCGTTAGCGAGTGTTTGAAGAGTTTGTTTAATATAATTCAATCGATGGAAATATTTGTGTTGTCAATAAGTATGTCGTACATAATAGAAAGTTTCTCTTGTCTTTTTAAGTGGGAGGGGGGTTAAATATAACCACCACACACACATTGTTTTTTTTGTTTTTTTTTAAGCGTGTTGTTCTATTAATTTTATAAATATCATTGAATGTACAAATGAGTTATTTGAATTTTAAAATAATAATAATAATAATAATAATAATAATAATAATAATAATAATAATAATAATAATAATAATAATAATAATAATAATAATAATAATAATAATAATAATAATAATAATAATAATAATTAAATAAATAAAATAAAATTATTGTGTGACACATTACAACATAATTTTTTTAATTTTTATATAAATAAATATTTGCGAATTTTTTTTTATTTTTATTTTTTTCTTATTATTTTTGTTTTTTTAATTTTTTATTTTTTTTTTTTATTTTTTATTATATTTGTTTTTTTAATTTATTTTTTATTTTTCAATGCAGCATTTAATGCATCGATTGCACCAACACCACCAGCGCCATTTTGAGTGAAAACATATTGTGAAGCTCTTCTAGATGCACGAATTGCTTCACCACCTTTCATTTTACTCATTAATTGATCCATAAAAGTACCATTTTGTGGTATATCATCATCGTCGTCGCCATGGTGTTGTTGTTGTTGTTGCTGAACAGAAATTGATGGTTGAGTTGATTGTGGTGGTTTTTGTGAGATTGAAATTGAAGATTTTGAAGTTGGAGTAATTGGAGAAACACCAGATTTTGGAGCGATATTAATTGAAGAACCAGAAGCAGATGGCACAGATGGACCAGAAGCAGCAGCTTTCTTTCTAGCGGCTAATTTTTGAACATTTTCTCTTTCCTTTTGAATTGATTCAATTGTACGTTTGAATTCATTTTTGAATTTTGAAACATGTTGGAAGAATTCTTCAGGTGATGAAGTTTTAACATCTTCACCATAGAATTGTACGGTTGAATTAAAGGATTCAAGGGCGGTATTAAATTGTTTTTCAATTAAAGTGACGGCATCTGTTGATTTACCAACGAAACCACTTAAAATTGTCTTTGAAGCACCTTCACTCTTTTCAACTTCATTAGTTAGCAATGTTAAACCTTTCTTTAATGAAGCAACTTCTGAACGTAAATTTTGAATTGATACTCTCTTTGCCTCATCGATTGCAGTAAACTCTTGATGGAATTCCAAAAGAGATGGATGTTTATTCTCCAAGAATTGAATTAACCAAGTCATTAAGGTTACTTTTGAATCTGAAGGTGAACGACAATCCAATAGACCACTAAGAGAATCCAATTTGAAACCGTAAATATCACCACGTGGTGTACCACCATTAATGAAATTACCCAATGATAATACAATCTCTAGAATTTGATGGAATGATTTATTATTTTTGGTTTCCATTGAACCTTTTAATAATGCGTTAATATCTGGTGTTAATTCTTCGATTTGAGTTGAAAGTTTTTGTTTAAAGATAAAACATTCCAATTTCTCAGAGATTCTATTGATTTTACTAAGTTCCCAAAGGAATTGTTCTGGTTTACCAAAACATGATGGATCCTCTTCTTTTAATAATTCAATTTCCTCTGAACTTGGTACAAATTTCAATAAAGATTTTGCATCCTCTAAATTTAATTTACTTTCATCTAAATTTGTTATTGCTTTACTTAAATCTGGAAATGAAATCTTAAATCTTGATAACATAATCATAATTGCTTGTGATCTTTTTGGATCTAAAATACTGATAGTTGGTGTTGATACTATTGATTTTGAACCACTACCACCACCAACTGCTACATTACTTGCACCACCTACTGGAGCAGTTGGAGTAGTTGCAGTTGGTTTTTTAACTTGGAATAATTCTTCAAGTTGTTTAAATTGATCATTCAAATTATAATCTTTAACATTCATCCAAATTGAATTTTCAATTACATTATTATTAACTTTTTTCCATTGAAGACCAACCATTTTAACAGATGGTACTGATGATTTTTTTGGTGGTAAATTTGGTACAGCTGGTGCACCTGGTTTTTTCATTCCACCTGGAGGTGGAGGTGGTGGTGGTGGACCTCCTGATGATGGTGGTGGAGGTGGTGGTGGTGGACCTCCTCCTGATGATGGTGGTGGTGGAGGTGGAGGTGGTGGTGGACCTCCTCCTGAAACTGGTGGAGCAGGTGGTGGTGGTGGTGGTGGTGGTGGGGCACCCAATGATGGTGATGATGGTGCTTCGATTGGTGGTGATGTAGTACCATTAGTATCTGAAGGTGGTGTTGTAACACTAACACTTAATAAATCTGCTTCTAATTTTGTAACTTTTAATTGTAAACCTGTAAGAGTTGAATTTAAACCTTTAATCTCTGATTCCAACTGTTTAACTTTATTTTGTGATTCATTTTTTTCATTTTGAGTTAATTGTAATTTTTGTTCAAGATCTTGATATTGTTGTGGTGGAAGTAAAGGTGAACCAGTATTAATATTTGGAGTTGAAACATTACTATCATTATTATTATTATTACTATTATTATTATTATTATTATTATTACTATTATTTAATTTTATTTCAGATAATTGTAATTTTAAATTATTATTTTCATTTTGTAATTTTTCAAGTTGAGATTCTTTTGAAGGATCTTTTAAGATTAAACCAACAGATTCATCTAAAATATTCCACATTGAACCACCTAAATCAGATTGAGTTGAAGCTAAAGTATATAATCCTTTAATGATTGAAATGAAATGATGATGAAGTGCTGGATGACTTTGTAATAGGGTATCTATTTTAGTGCTAACTTCACTTGGTGATCTAATGTTAACCTCTTTGTAATGTGCACCAACTTCATCGTTATCCTCTTCCATACATTCAAAGAATAGATTGATTTGAGTGTCTAAATCTTCAGAGACACCCTTTGAGTTTGATATTAATTCAATCAATTTCAAAGCGGTAAATTCTGAACGTAAACCAATACGAACTTGTAAATCTGCTGGTGAATTTACGATAGAGTTTACTAAATTCATAAAACTTGTTAAATATTCATAATGAAGTTGAGTGTTTGATACTGATTTTGCACCCTCAATAATGGTTTGGAAACGTACTTTCTCACGATTTGAAACTTTGAAATTTTCAATTGCCTCCAATACATAACTATGTCCAACCGTTGGTAACAATGTTAATGCTGCTGTCAATTGTAATACTGCATTTCTTAATTCTGGTGGATAACTTTGATCTAAACATAATACCAATACTTTAAATGTATGTGATGTTGTCATCACTGATTTAACACCACTTTGACTATTTAATATTGATTTTATAATATTAACACAATCAAATAAAATTAAAAAATCAATTGAATTTTTTCTATTTATTATTTTTTTAAAAAATTTAAAAAAAATAAAAATTAATTAATAATTTATACTATTTTTTTTTTTTTTTAATTTAAATTAAAAACTTACTCTGGTTTTAATTGAAAAGTTTGAAAAATTTTTAAAATTTCATCAAAACCTGATAAACCAATGAAAGAATCAATCCAAGATAATTTATTTGAAGCCAACGATACTTTAAGATCAGAGATTGTTTTTTGAATTGAAGCATTTTCACGTAATAATGAAAGATAAAATTGTGGTGTTTCATAGAGTGAACCTTTTTGTTTCATCTTTTCTTCATTCTCTTTGATTTTATCTTTATTTTGAACTAATAACATCCATTTCTTATCATTTGACCATAACTCCATTTCAACTCTTTTTGCTTCTGGTACACCCAATTCATAGAGTAATTGTGAGAATTGAATTTTTAAATCTTCATTTGATAAATTTTGTTCAACATGTAAATTTGATTGACTACCTGTTTTATTTTCAACTGATATTACATTTCCAATATTACCATGTGATTTTTCCTTTTCTTTATCTTTTTTTTTACCTTTAAAAAACATTTTTTTTTTTTTTTTTTTTAAAAGTTTTTATAATACAATTAAAATTACAGGTATAAATAAATATTTAAATAATTCTTTAGAATTCTATTGATATTTTTATCTCTTTTTTTATTTTTTTTTTTTTTATTTTTTTTTTTTATGGTACAATGATGGTGTTTGTGAGTTTTTTTTTTATAAAAAAAAAAAAAAAAAAAAAAATATTAAATTCAAAAAAAAAAAAAATAAAATAATTTTTTTTTTAACTTTTTTTCAAATAAACTGATTCGAAAATTTGCAGATATTAACCGAAAATTCATATGTTTTTGAAAATAATTAAACCTTGAGGAAAAAAAAAAAAAAAAAAAAAAACAAAATAAAAAATAAATTAACTAAAGGATTAACTTGGGGAAAAAAAAAAAAAAAACAAAATAATAATAAATTTAAAATTAATAAACAAATTGATTTTTTTTTTTAACTATTTGAAAAAAAGATTTTTATTTTGTTATTGAAAATATATTTTTTTTTTTTTTTTTTTGGAATAGGTCACATAAGATAAATTTTGTGTGTGGGTAATTTTAATTTCCACCTCTTAATCTGAGAACTAAATGGAGTGTTGATTCCTTTTGAATGTTGTAATCAGAAAGAGTACGACCATCTTCTAATTGTTTACCGGCGAAAATGAGACGTTGTTGATCTGGTGGGATACCTTCTTTGTCTTGAATTTTTGTTTTTACATTCTCAATGTTGTCACTACCTTCAACTTCGAGTGTAATGGTTTTACCAGTGAGAGTTTTTACAAAAATTTGCATACCACCTCTTAATCTGAGAACTAAATGGAGAGTGGATTCCTTTTGAATGTTGTAATCAGAGAGAGTACGACCATCCTCCAATTGTTTACCGGCGAAAATGAGACGTTGTTGATCTGGTGGAATACCTTCTTTGTCTTGGATTTTGGCTTTAACATTCTCAATGTTATCAGAACCTTCAACTTCGAGTGTAATAGTCTTACCAGTGAGGGTTTTGACAAAAATTTGCATACCACCTCTTAATCTGAGGACTAAATGGAGAGTGGATTCCTTTTGAATGTTGTAATCAGAGAGAGTACGACCATCTTCTAATTGTTTACCAGCGAAAATTAATCTTTGTTGGTCTGGTGGGATACCTTCTTTGTCTTGAATCTTTGTTTTAACATTTTCAATATTATCTGAGCCCTCAACTTCAAGAGTGATGGTCTTACCAGTTAATGTTTTGACAAAGATTTGCATACCACCTCTTAATCTGAGGACCAAGTGGAGAGTTGATTCTTTTTGGATATTGTAATCAGAGAGAGTACGACCATCTTCTAATTGTTTACCAGCGAAAATGAGACGTTGTTGATCTGGTGGAATACCTTCTTTATCTTGAATCTTTGTTTTTACATTCTCAATGTTGTCACTACCTTCAACTTCGAGTGTAATAGTCTTACCGGTGAGGGTCTTTACAAAGATTTGCATACCACCTCTTAATCTAAGTACTAAATGGAGAGTGGATTCCTTTTGAATGTTATAGTCAGAGAGAGTACGACCATCTTCCAATTGTTTACCAGCAAAAATAAGACGTTGTTGATCTGGTGGGATACCTTCTTTGTCTTGAATTTTAGCCTTTACATTTTCAATATTATCAGAACCTTCTACTTCAAGAGTAATGGTCTTTCCAGTAAGTGTTTTAACAAAAATTTGCATTATAATTAATTATTATTTTTTTTTTTTTCAAATAAGTTGATTTTTTAATTTTTTTTTTTTTTTTTTTTTTTATGAAATGTTACAATATATAAAAAAATAAAATATGCTATAGAATATTAAAATGAATAAAAAATTAAAAAAGAATAAAAAAAAATAAAAAAATATTTATATTAGTAATTAATTTTAAAAAAAAAAAAAAAAAAATTAAATATTTTTTTTTATAAAAAAATAGTAATTAAAACAAATAATTTATTTCAATATAGATTTTAAAAAATATGTTAATTTATTTGAATACATACAATTTAATATTTGTATAATAAAAATGAATTTGAAAAAATAAAAAATTAAAAAATTTAAATCTTTTTATAGAGAAATTAAAAAATTATAAAAAAAAAAAAAAAAATTAAATTAAATTAAAATTTTAATTAAAAAAAAAATAATAAAAAATAAAAAATAAAAAAAAAAAAGTTAGTTAAGTTAACATCAAACGAAACAGCGTGACTACCCCTTTTCCTTTTTTTAATTTTTTTAATTTTTATTTTTTATTTTTTTTTTAATGTGAAATTTTAAAAAAAAAAAAAAAAAACAATCGATTAGAAAGGATAAATAAACAATTAGTCTCTATGTGTACAAAATTTCCTTTTCAACAGATTATTTTAAGAATTATTGGGGTAGTTTCACTTTTTTGTATTATTATTTTTATTAAAATTAATTTTTTTTTACACTTTCCATTCGAAAAAAAAAAAAATAAAAAAAAAAAAAAAATAAAAATAGAAAAAAAAAAAATAAAAAAAAATTATGGTGGTGTGAATGTGTGGTGTGTATTTAAAAATAGAATAATTAAATAATTTTATATAAAAATAAAAATAGACTTCAAAAAAAAAAAAAAAAAATATATTTTAATCAAAATAATATTATGGTGTTATTTAAAAAAAAAAAAAAAAAAAATGAAAAAAAAAAAAAAAAAAAATGAAAAAAAAAAGAAATAAATTATCTATTTATTAAATATTTATAAATAAATTATATATATATATAGAATTATATCTTATATAGAATTAGGTTTTTTTATGATGTTATTTAAAAAAAAAAATATTTTTGTTGGTTTTCATTTTAAATATTAGATATGTTGGAATTAAAAAATATTCCAATTAATACTTTTGAAAATTGAGGAATATTATTAAAACAAATAAATAAATAAATAAATAAAAAAAAAAGTTTCTAAAATACTGAAATTTTTATTTTATTATTTATTAATTAGATGTACCAATTATGGTGGAAAACTAATTTTCAATTGTTTTTTTATTTTTATACCTTTAATAGGGTTAATTTAATAGGTGGCCTCCAAACTAAACAATCAATTCAATTTTCAATAATTTGGAAAATAATATATATATATATTTATATAAAAATAAAAAATTATCATTATATATAAAGTCAAAAAAAAAAAAAAAAAAAAAAAAAAAAAAAAAAAAAAAAACTTTTTTTTTTGATTAAACTAAATTTAATTCAACTTTTCATTGGTCAATTTTTTAATTAATATAATAATAAATTAATTAAAAAAAAAATAAAAAACAAATCATTTTCACATAACACCATTTGTAATTTGATTATAGATTAATTAAATCCCCCAAAAAAAAAAATAAAAATAAAAATAAAATAAAATTAAACAAAACAAAATTCCAAAAAAAAAAAAAAATTCCAAAAAAAAAATAAAAAAGATTGAATCTCGGGATTTATCTCGATTTAAAAGAAACAAAGTAGCCCAATAAATACACTCTCACCAACAATGAACTCTTTTTTTAATTAAATTTTTTTATTTTTTATTTTTTTTTTTAAATTTGGTTTATGTAATTTATTTATTTATTTTAAATTTTATTTCATAATAAGTTTGGTATTTTTTTTTTATTTTTTATTTTTTCTAAAAAAGTCTTTCACTCTAACTGCTAACTGTTTAAATATTATTTTTAATTTTTTTATGAAAAAAAAAAAAAATAATAATAACAATAATAAAAAAAGAGGTACAAAAATAAAAAAATAAAAAAAAAAAAAAAAAATTAAAAAAAAAAATTTAAAAAAAAAAAAAAAAAAAATTTAATTAAAAAAACTTTTTTTTTGAATTAATTAATTAAAAAAATAAAAAAATAAAACTATTTTTTTTTATTTTTCCTTTGGTTAAAATGCACACATATATAAGCAAATTAAATAATTTAATAATAAACTAAACTAAACTAAATTTAAAAATAATAAAAATTTTGAAAATAAAAAAATAAAAAAAAAAAAAAAAAATAAAAAAAAAAAAAAAAATAAACGAAACACCAAAAAAAAAAAAAAAAAAAAAACAAAACAAAACAATATAATTATAAATAAATAACACATGTACTACATATTAATATATTAGAAACATAAATAAGTGTGTCTTTTCTCTTTTTTTATTTTTATTTTTATTTTAATTTATTTATTAAAAACTTTATATGTAAACATATATGATTTGATACACACTCACTAACACATTCACACACACACCAAAAACACACATACGCATAAATACACACCAAACACACTCTCCACAAATTTATTTATTTGCATTATTTTATCACATAAATTCACATATATATAAAAAAAACAATAATAAATAATAATAATAATAATAATAAAAATAATAAATAATAATAATAATAATTATAATTATTATAATAATAATAATTATTAAGTATAATAATAATAATAATGCAAGATATATCAACAACTACGGCCTCAACCAATTATTTAAAGGCTGATGGGGATACAGGAGCAGTATTTAGTATAACCAGTCAACAACAACAGATTCATTATATGAGAAAGCAAAAACCTGACCATGAAAAAACTAGAGAAGAACTTATTGAAGAAATTAATCATCTAAGAGCTGTCTCAAATTCGAATAAAAATGCACGTATTATGTTAGATGAAATGTATCAAGTAAGTTTTAAATATTATTTAATTAATAAATTAATCAATAATTTTAATATTGTATTAATTATTTTTATTTTTTATTTTTTTATTTTTATTTTTATTTTTTTATTATTTTTTTTTAAATAATTATTTAGTTTGTAGCATTATTAGATGTTAATGGTAATTTATTAGATGTAAATGAACCAGCATTACAAGGTGGTGGTATGATACGTTCAAGTATTCAAGGTATACCATTTTGGGATTGTAGATGGTGGGCAACATCACAAGAGAATATAGATAATGTTAGAGAGGCAGTTCATAAAGCATCAAAAGGTGAATTTATACGTTATGAAACTGAAATCTTTGGTAAATCAGCTGGTACCGAAAAGATTACAATTGATTTCTCATTGATGCCATTATTTAACGATAAAGGTGAGGTATCACTCATCTTACCCGAGGGTAGAAATATCACTGAAAAAAGATTAGGTGAATTAGAAATCGAAAGAAAAAATAATGAATTAAGAAGTTTATATGAAAAAATTAAAGAATTGGATGAATTAAAAACTCAATTTTTGTAAGTAATTTTTTAAAAATAAAAAAATAAAAAAAAAAAAAAAAAAATAATAATAACCTAATTTTTTTTTTTTTTTTAGTGCAAATGTTTCACATGAATTAAGAACACCATTAGCATTAATTGTTGGACCAACAGATAAATTATTAAAAGATGAAAATGTAGATATAAATGTTAGAAAAGATTTAGAGATTGTTGCAAGAAATGCAAGAGGATTATTAAAGATTGTAAATAATTTATTAGATATAAGTAGATTGGAAGCAGGTAAAATGAATTTAAATTATAGTATGGTTAATTTAGGTCAAACCGTTCATTTGATTGCAAGTTGTTTTGAGATTTTAGCAAGAGAGAAATCATTGGATTTCTCAATCATTACACCATCTGAACCAATGATGGCAGCAATTGATGCAGATAAAATGCAAAGAGTTATAACAAATTTGATTTCCAATGCATTTAAATTCACACCATCAGGTGGTGCAGTAAAGTGTATTTTAGAGAAATTTGATTTGTCACCAAATAAACCTGGCTTTCAAATCGTGGTGTCTGATACTGGTCCTGGTATACCAGATAATTTACACGAGATCATCTTTGAAAGGTTTAGACAAGTGGATGGTTCTTCAACTAGAAAGCATGGTGGCACTGGTTTAGGTCTTTCAATTGTAAAGGAGTTTGTAACTTTACATGGTGGCACTGTCACCATTCATAACATTTCAACTGGTGGTGCTCAATTCACCCTCAGACTACCACTCACTCCAAATATGGATGAGCATCTTTATAAAAAAACTATATCCGATCAAAATATTTCTGAAATTCAACAACAATTATATCAACAACAACAACAAGAACAACAACAACAACAACAACAACAACAAAATTTACAACAACCAAAATTAATTTTAAATAATATCGATAATAAATATAAAATAAACGACGACGATAATGACGACGACGACGACGACGATGATGAGGATGGTTTAAATTTTAATATTTTAAAAAAAACAAATACATCTTCAGATATTGCTTCAAATGCATTAAAAGATAATATGGGTAGTATAATGGGAGTTCATGCAATTGCTCAACAAGCTGTTGAGGAATTAACAGAGAAACAATTTTATCAATCACAAGAAAATATACATAATAAACCAATAGTTTTAGTGGTTGAAGATAATCCAGAGATGAATAGATTCATTGCAGAGTTATTAAGTAAATATTATTTCGTGGTCACAGCATTCGATGGTGTTGAGGGCATTGAAAAGACAAGAGCAATAACACCCGATCTCATTGTAACCGATTGTATGATGCCACGTATGAGTGGTGATGAAATGGTTGAACAATTAAGATCCGATGAACAATTTGATAATATTCCTATACTTTTATTAACTGCAAAAGCTGATGAAAATTTAAGAATTAAACTATTACAAAATGGTGTCTCTGATTATGTCAATAAACCATTCTCCTCTGAAGAATTGGTGGCACGTGTAGTTAATTTAATGACTATGAAAAAAGCAAAACAATTCCTACAAGAAGAATTAAGTTCTGCAAATACAGATCTTCAAGAATTAATTAATCAATTAACAAATAAGAAAAGAGATTTACAAACTTTGGTTGGTGAATTGGAAAAAGAAAGAAATCTACTAAATAATACAAATAAATCAAAAGATGAATTCTTTATGAATTTATCTCATGAACTTCGTACTCCATTAAATGGAATTTTAGGTTGGTGTCAATTATTGTTATATGATATTGATAGTGGTGGTAGTAGTGGTGGTGGCAGTGGTTCAATTTCAGGTGATGATTCAACAGTTAGAACTGGTTTAGAAACTATTGAACGTTGTGCAAGCTCTCAAAATCAACTTATCAATGATCTTTTGGATATGTCATTAATTATTGGTGATAAGTTTAGTTTAATTTTAGGTGATGTTGATTTACCAATTTTAATTGAGAATGCAATCTCCTCAATACTCGTTACAGCTCAATCTAAAAAGATCTCTGTCCATTCCAATATTCAAGGTGAAGGTGAAGAAGAATCCTCAATTCTACGTAACATCGTTGGTGATAAAGCAAGATTGCAACAAGTCATTTGGAATCTACTTTCAAACTCTATTAAATTCACTAAAGAAAAAGGTAGAATCCATTTAAATCTAAAGGTTGTAAATCAAATACCTTCACGTGAAGTATTGGGTTTTTGTTCCAATCCAATGTTTAACACAATCAATCGTCATGGTGATCGTTGGATCCTTTTCACTATCACTGACAATGGTAAAGGCATACCAAAACAGTTCCTTCCAAGTGTTTTCGATCGTTTTAAACAAGCTGATTGTAGTTCAACTAGATCCTATGGTGGTTTGGGTATTGGTCTTTCAATCACTCAAAATATTATTCACCTTCATAAAGGTGCCGTCTATGCAAATAGTGAAGGTGAAAATAAAGGTTCACAATTCACTGTCGTATTACCTATCATTAAAGGTTCTTCCTCTTCAAATTCTTCTCCTTCAAATCAATTATCTTGTTCATCTTCACCACCTTTAATTAAAAAACCTTTCTTTAGTCAACCAACAAATTATATTAATAATAATAATAATAATAATAATAATAATAATAATAATAATAATAATAATAATAATAATAATAATAATAATAATAATAATAATAATTATAATAATTATAATAATAATAATAGTAATAATAATAATAATAGTAATAATAATAATAATAATAATAATAATAATAATAATAATAATAATAATAATAATAATAATAATAATAATAATAATAATAATTTAAATATTAATAATTTAATTAATAATAATCATAATAATAATAATAATAATTATCATCATAATAATAATAATAATAATAATTCAAATAATAATGAAAAATTAGGTAAAAGACAAAGAGAAGAAATAAACAATAATGAGAATAATAATGTAGATTTAAGATTAAGAACACCACCACCACCTCCAACCTCATCAATTTCTGAAAACTTTTTAGTGAACTCTTCAAATTTGATACCTTCACCAGCATTGAATCCAATCAATAATAATAATAATAGTAATAATAACAATAATAACATTGGTGATATCAAAAAAATTAATTTAGAAATATCACAAATCCCATCAACAAATTTAAATCCAAAATTATCTTTGGTTATAAATAATAATAATAACAACAATAATAATAATAACTCTCTTTTAAAAACTATTATTACAAATGCAATAAATAATAACATTAATAATAGTAACAACGATGATAACAGTAATAATACTACAATACCAACACCTCCAAGTTCAGCAATTAACATGATTAATTCATTACCATTACCATCGCCATCACCATCATTTATTTTACCAACTTTATCACCATTCTCATCTCCTTTATCTGAATTAAAATCATCGTCAAACAACAATAATAATAATAATAATAATAGTAATAATAATAATAATAATAGTATGAGTCCTAATTTGAGATCACCAAAAGCAAATAGTAATAAGAATTTATTAGGTGGAATTCAAATAATGCTAGTAGATGATTTAGAGGAGACAACACATCTATTCTCGTCGATGCTTTATAAATTGGGTGCAAAAAGAATTGATACTTTTCAACGCGTCTCTGATGCTTATGCTTTTCTCTGTGATTCAAGTAAACCTCAACCAGATATTATCCTTTCCGATCTTACCATGCCATTTGAAGATGGTTATTCAATGGTTAGAAAATTAAGAGATAGAGAAAAGATTAACACTCAAAATAAAAAAACTCCAATCATTGCTTTAACTGCTTCCGTTTCCTCATCTGATAAAGAAAAGGTTTTAAAAAGTGGTTTCGATTTACATTGTTCAAAACCTGTAAACTTTTTAGAACTTTCAAATTCAATTTTAACTTTAATCGAAAAATATAATACAACTGTTAATATTGATTTAATAAAGGAACAAGAACAGAACAACAACAATAATAATAATAATAATAATAATAATAATAATAATAATAATAATAATAATAATAATATCAATAATGGTAATGATGATGACAGTCTATTACTCACTGATTCAAGACCTTGTAAAAAAGCAAACTCTCAATAAAAAATATATTTTAATTCCACATGTGCAATTTAATTTTAAAGTACTTTTTTTTTTTTTTTTTTTTTTTTTTTTTTTTTTTTGTTTATCGTATTAAAATAGATTTAAATTAATAAAATTAATAATATCCATAAATAATATTTAATAAAAACAATAAAATAAATTATAAATGTAATATCATTTAATTATTATTCTTTTTTTTTTTTTTTTTTCCTCACAATAATTATTCATTTTATTAATTTATTATTAAAATAGATTTATTTTTTAAAAAATTTCACAATGTTAATTTTTATTTATATTTTTACATATATACATTTTTTTAATGACCAAAGGAAATTAATTCCAAGGTTGAATTAATTAATAAATTAATTAATTAGAGTTAATTAAATTAATTAACTGCAATGGCATGTTGAACTTGCAATTATAACAGAGGAATTATAACCAGTTGAACTTGAGTAGTTTGCCTTATATGAATAATCTAAACCTGAACCTGAGTAACTTGAGCTATATGAATAACTTGAGCCACCTCCACAAGCATTAAAACATGATACTGAATTAGAACCCATTGATAATGAAGAACCTCCATTTGATGAAATAACTGATTTACTACTTTTATTTGGTCTTGAAATTGAAGTAATTGCAGCTATATTAGATATTAAAAAAAAAAATGTTAAGAAAAATAAATAATTAGTTTTTTTTTTTTTTATTATTTTATTGGACTTACATAAAATTGTCATTTTTTTATTTTAAAATTTTTTTTTTTAATTAACAAATAATATATTTTTTTAATGATGAATAATATATTTTTAATTTCAATTTATACTTTTTTTTTTTACCAAAAAAAAAATTTAAATAATTAAATAAAATAAAATTAAATAAATTGATGGTGATGTTAATATTATGTTTATTAATTATTAAATACAAATGATCAACTGTTTTAATTATATTTTAATATACCAATAAGTGTGGGAAAATATAAATTTAAGAATACAATATTTTCAACACAAGCAATAATCGCTCCCACCAATTTTTTTTTTTTTTTTTTTCAACATTTTAATTTTAACTGAGATATAATAAAAAAACAGTGGCAGTTGACCCCAAAAGCTATTAATAGTAATTTCCTAATTAAAAAAGCTATTTATAGTAAATTAAAAAAAAAAAAAAAAAAAAAAAAAAAAATCTATATACTTTCTGATCTTTTCAGGCCATTTGAAGATGGTTATCGGAGTATTAAAAAATCAAGAAAAATAGAAAAGATTAACACTTAAAATAAAAACCTACAATCATTACTTAATTTTGAAATTTTTATTTATTTTTTTACATATATACATTTTTTTAATGACCAGAGAAATAATTTCCAAGGTTGAATCAATTAATTATTTTTAAATTAATTAATTACAATTGCATGTTGAACTTGCAATTACAACATAGGAATTATTACCAGTTGAACTTGAGTAGTTTGCCTTATATGAATAATCTAAACCTGAACCTGAGTAACTTGAGCTATATGAATAACTTGAGCCACCTCCACAAGCATTATAACATGCTACTGAATTAGAACCCATTGATATTGAAGAGCCTCCATTTGATGAAACAAATGATTTACTAATTTTATTTGGTCTTGAAATTGAAGTGATTGTAGCTATTTTAAAAAAATGTTTAAAAAAATAAATAATTAGTTTTTTTTTTATTTTTTTAATTATTTTATTTAACTTACATAAAATTGTCATTTTTTTATTTAAAATTTAATTTTTTATTTAACAAATAATATATTTTTTCAATGATGAATAATTTATTTTTAATTTCAATTTATACTTTTTTTTTTCACCAAAAAAAAAAAATTATATAATTAAATAAAATTAAATTAATTGATATTGATATAATAAATAAAAATGATTAACTGTTTTAATAATATTTTAATTTACCAATACGTGGGAAAAATTAAATTTAAGAATACAATATTTTCAACACAAGCAATAATCGCTCCCACCAATTTTTTGCTTTTTTTTTTTTTTGTTTTTTTTTTTTCCAACAATATAATTTTAACTGTGACATAATAAAAAACAGTATCACTTCACCACAAAAGCTATTTATAGTAATTTCCATATATAAAATGCATTTATAGTAGGTTTAAAATAAAAAAATAAAATAAAAAAAAAAACTATTAATTACATAATTTCAAATTCAAAAAAAAAAGTTAGAAATATAAATTAAAATAAAATGAAATTCAAAATAAAAATATATAAATATACTTTCTGATCCTACAAAGCCATTCGAATATGGTAATCCAATTGTTGAGAGATAGAGAAAAGATTAACACTTAAAAAAAAACCAACACACAATGATTTATTTTGTAATTTTTATTTATTTATTTTTTTACATATATACATTTTTTAATGACCAAAGAAATAATTTCCAAGGTTGAATTAATTAATAAATTAATTAATTAGAGTTAATTAAATTAATTAACTGCAATGACATGTTGAACTTGCAATTACAACAGAGGAATTATAGCCAGTTGAACTTGAGTAGTTTGCCTTATATGAATAATCTAAACCTGAACCTGAGTAACTTGAGCTATATGAATAACTTGAGCCACCTCCACAAGCATTAAAACATGATACTGAATTAGAACCCATTGATAATGATGCACCTCCATTTGATGAAATAACTGATTTACTAATTTTATTTGGTCTTGAAATTGAAGTAATTGCAGCTAGATTGGAAATTAAAAAAAGTTTAGACAAAAAAAAAAATTAGTTTTTTGTTTATTATTTTTTAAATATTTTATTGAACTTACATAAAATTGTCATTTTTTAATTTAAAATATTTTTTTATAATAAACAAAATATTTATTTTCTAATAATTAATAATATTTTTTCAATTTCAATTTATACTTTTTTTTTTTAACAAAAAAAAAAAATAAATAAATAACAAATAATATTATTTAAATAATATTATTTAAATAATATTATTTATATGCTTATTAAATATAAATGGTTAACGGTATTAATAATATTTTAATTTACCAATAAGTGTGGGAAAAATTAAATTTAAGAATACAATATTTTCAACACAAGCAATAATCGCTCACACCAATTTTTAGTTTTTTTTTTTTTTTTTTTTTTTTTTTTTTTTTTTTTTTTTTTTTTTTTTTTTTAACAATATAATTTTAACTGTGACATAAAAAAACAGAAGCACTTCCCCACAAAAGCTATTAATAGTAATTTCCTTATTAAGAATCCTATAATAGTAGGTTCCAAATATAAAAAATAACTGTCTAAACATCAATATTAATATCAAATCAAATTCAAAAAAAAATTTTAAAACACAAACAGAAAAAAAAAAGAAAAAAAAAATATATCTTTTCCAATCTTACCATGCCATTAGAAGATGGTAATCAAATTATAAATTTAATTTGTTTAATATTATTAAGTAAATTATATTGTTTTTTTAAACGATTTCAAATTGATAATTTTTATTATAATTTTTTTTTTTACATATATACATTTTTTTAATGACCAAAGATATAATTTCCAAGGTTGAAACAATTAATAAATTAATTAATTATAGTTAATTAAACTAATTAACTGCAATGGCATGTTGAACTTGCAATTACAACAGAGGAATTATAACCATTTGAACTTGAGTAGTTTGCCTTATATGAATAATCTAAACCTGAACCTGAGTAACTTGAGCTATATGAATAACTTGAGCCACCTCCACAAGCATTAAAACATGATACTGAATTAGAACCCATTGATAATGAAGAACCTCCATTTGATGAAACAACTGATTTACTACTTTTATTTGGTCTTGAAATTGAAGTAATTGCAGCTATATTAAAAAAATGTTTAAAAATTAAAAAAAAAAAAATTTTAGGAAAATAAATAATTAGTTTTTTTTTTTTATTTTAATTTTTTATTGAACTTACATAAAATTGTCATTTTTTTATATTTTTATGTTTAATTTTTTATTAAACAAATATTTTATTTTAAAAATGATGAATGATATATTTTTAATTTGTATTTATAATTTTTTTTTTACCAAAAAAAAATAAAAAAATAAAAAAATTTAAAAAAATAAATGAATAAATAAATAAATAAATAATTTTAAACAATACTAAAAAATATATTTATTGTTTATTAAATATAAATGATTAACAATTTTAATACTATTTTAATTTACCAATATGTGTGGGAAAATTTAAATTTAAGAATACAATATTTTCAACACAAGCAATAATAGCTCCCACCAATTTTTTGTTTTTTTTTTTTTTCAAACAATTAATTTTAACTGTGACATAATAAAAAAACAGTAGCAGTTCACCATCAAAGGCTATTTATAGTAATTTCCTAATTAAAAAAGCTATTTATATAGTAGATTCAAAAAATAAAAATAAAAAATAAAAAAAACTTTCAATAACATCAATATAATATATATTCAAATCCAAAAAAAAAAATAAAAAAATGAAATTCAATATTAAAAATAAAAAATATTTTATAACTTAAAAAAATCATTTAATTACTATTAAAATTTTTTTTTTATTATTGTCACTATAATAATAATTAATTTTATTTGTATAATATTATTAAGGTAAATATAATTTTAAAACAATTTAAAATTTATAATTTTTTTTCAATTTTTTTTTTTTTTTTATTAAAATACATTTTTTAAATGACCAAAGAAATAATTTCCAAGGTTGAATTAATTAATAAATTAATTAATTAGAGTTAATTAAATTAATTAACTGCAATGACATGTTGAACTTGCAATTACAACAGAGGAATTATAACCAGTTGAACTTGAATAGTTTGCCTTATATGAATAATCTAAACCTGAACCTGAATAGCTTGAGCTATATGAATAACTTGAACCACCTCCACAAGCATTATAACATGAGACTGAATTAGAACCCATTGACAATGAAGAACCTCCATTTGATGAAATAACTGATTTACTAATTTTATTTGGTCTTGAAATTGAAGTAATTGCAGCTATATTAGAAATTAAAAAAAAAAAAAATGTTTAGAAAAATAAATAATAGGTTTTTTTTTTTTTTTTTTTTAAATATTTTATTGAACTTACATAAAATTGTCATTTTTTTTACTTTGTGTATTATTTTTTAATAAACAAATAATTTATTTTTAAATGATGAATAATATATTTTCAATTTCAATTTATACTTTTTT
This sequence comes from Dictyostelium discoideum AX4, assembly GCF_000004695.1. Taxonomy (NCBI): domain Eukaryota; phylum Evosea; class Eumycetozoa; order Dictyosteliales; family Dictyosteliaceae; genus Dictyostelium; species Dictyostelium discoideum. The sequence continues at coordinate 5,627,234 of NC_007089.4, read as the reverse complement.
TTTTTCTCTAAAAAAAAATTAAATTAAATATTAATAATAATATTTTTATATTTATATATATTTATTATTTATTAAAAATTAATATAAATGATTAACAATATTAATAATATTTTAATTTACCAATAAGTGTGGGAAAAATTAAATTTAAGAATACAATATTTTCAACACAAGCAATAATCGCTAACACCAATTTTTTGCTTTTTTTTTGTTTTTTTTTTTTTTTATAACAATATTTAATATAACTGTGACATAATAAAAAAAACAAAAAGCAGTTCAACAAAAGCTATTAATAGTAATTTCCTAATTAAAAATGCTATATATAGTTAATCCAAAAAAAAAAAAAAAAAAAAAAAAAAAAAAAAAAAAAAAAAAAAAAAAAAATTTGAATAACATCAATAATATAAATGAAAAAAAAAATGAATTTCATTCTTGACAAAAGGAATTGGTTAAAAAGATATTAAGATAAGAAAATCCATTGATAATTGTTTTTTTGAAAGAAAAAAAAAAAAAAAAAAAAAAAATTACTGAAAATAAACTCAAATAATAATAATTCAAGTCAATATTTCTAATGTTGAATTGGAAAATAATTGAAAAAAAAAAAAAAAAAAAAAAAATTAAGATTTATGCATATGTTTGTGGAATTAAAAAAAAAAAGCCAAAAAAAAAAAAAAAAAAAAAAAAAAAAAAAAATTTGATGCGCTGTACAGTCGCCTAATTTTTTTTTTTTTTTTTTTTTTTTTTTTTTTTTTTTTTTTTTGTTTTTTTGTTTTTTGAATTGTAATAATAGTAATTTCAATATATTTGTTTTCATCAACCGAATATATACATAATTTTTTTATTTTTTTCAATAAAAATATTTATTTAAATAAGTTTAGGAAAAAAAGAAAAAAAAAAATGATGAAAATAAAATCATTAATAATTTTAGTTATTGTTGTATGTTTATCAGTTTTTACATACGCAGGTAGAGATTTCTATGATATATTAGGTATAACTAGAGATTCTTCACCAGCTGATATCAAAAGATCATATCGTAAATTATCAGTGAAATATCATCCAGATAAGAATCCAGATAAAAAAGATATGTATATCGAAATCAATTCAGCTTATGAAACATTAAGTGATCCAGAAAAAAGAAGAATCTATGATCAATATGGTGAAGAAGGTTTAAAACAAAACCATGGCGGTGGTGGTTTCGATCCATTTGATATTTTCTCTGTGTAAGTAAAAAAAAAAATAAAAATAAAAAAAAATAAATAATAATAAAAAATAAAAATATTTATTATTAATTAATTAATTAATTAATTAATTAATTTATTTATTTATTTATTAGATTTGGAGGTGGTGGTAGACATCAACAACAAGCCCAACAACAACAAAGAGGAGCTGATATTGAATTGGAATTAGAAGTTACATTAAAGGATTTATACATTGGAAAAACCACAAAAGTAACACATAAGAAACAAGTTCTCTGTACAAAATGTCGTGGTTCTGGTGCTAAAAAAGCATCAGATGTCACTACTTGCGGTGGCTGTAAAGGTTCTGGTATCAAATTAAAGGTTCAACAATTAGGTCCAGGTTTTGTACAACAAATTCAATCAGCGTATGTATTTTAATTATAAACTTCATTTTCAATTAATTAATAATAATACTAATGATGATGACGATGATGATAATAATAATAATAATAATAATAATAATAATAATAATAATAATAATAATAATAATAATAATAATAATAATAATAATAATAATAAATTTAATAATAGTTGTGATGAATGTGGAGGTAAAGGTAAAAAGGTTACAAGTAAATGTCCACACTGTCATGGTAAGAAAGTAGAGATTGGAGAAGAAACATATACAATTGAAATTGAAAGAGGTATGAATGATCAATCAATTATTAAATTAGAACAATTAGGTGAAGAATCACCAGATGTTACTCCAGGTGATATCATTTTCAAAATTGTTACATCCCCAGATAGCAAATTTAGAAGATCTGGTGATAATCTTTACTATGATATGTCAATTACATTATTAGAAGCATTGGTTGGTTTCAAGAAGGAAATCGATCATTTAGATGGTCACAAAGTTGAAATCAATCGTGTCGATGTAACTTCACCAGGTTTAACCATTAAAGTTGATGGTGAAGGTATGCCACATCATTCTTTCCCATCTCAAACTGGTGATCTTTACGTTATTTTCAATATTATTTTCCCACAAAAAGTTTCTGCCGAGGATAAATTATCTTTTGAAAAATTATTAAAATAAAATAAAATAAAATAAATTAAATAAAAAAATAAAGACAATATATATATATTTTATTTTTGTAATAATAAATAATAAATTGTAATTATTACTTTTTTTATTTTTTATTTGATAATTTTATTATTTATTTTTACTTTAATTGGAGGAAGGAAAAAAAAAAAAAAAAAAAAAAAAAAAATTTTAAAAAATTATTTTTATTAATTTATTATTATATTATAAAATGAATTAATATATATGTTATTATTATATAAATATATATTAATACATTTATATATTATAATATTTCTTTTTTTTTTTGAGGTTTTTTTTTTTTTTTTTTTTGAATTTATGTGTGTCATGATATTTTGTGTATATATTATTATTATTATTATTATTATTATTATTATTATTATTATTTTTTTTTTTTTTTTTTTTTTTTTTAGTTATTAATTACTTTCAATTGGATTTGTAATAGTATTATTATTATTATTATTATTATCAATATTATCCTCAACACCAGAACTTGAACTACCAGTTGATTCACGTAAAGATGGATCATCAGAGATATTATCTAATTGAATATCTTCATCTTCAATGATTGGTTTACCCATTGTTTCTTCAACTATTAAAAAGGTAAGAATTAAACCAACGAAAGCAATAGCACCACAAACGATTAAAGTTTTACCTAATCCATAGTTTGTAAATAAAGGTTTGATTGTTGCACCACCGATTACAGCACCAATTTTACCGGCAGCAGCAGATAAACCATGACAAGTTGCACGAATTTTAGTTGGGAAAGATTCTGAAGGCAATACAAAAGTTGTAGTATTTGGACCAGCATTACCGAAAAAGAAAGTTAAACCATAGAGTACAATGAACAAAGCTTTAATCTTTACGATATGATCATAACTTATACCCATCACCATATAGGTTATACCTAGTAGAGCGAAACCCAACATTTGTAACTTCTTTCTTCCCAAACGGTCAATCAATGCGATACCAACGAAATAGCCTGGCAAACCAATGAGTGCAAGATAGAGTGAAACCAAAGTTGTATTCCAAATCTCATCATAAGTATTGCTAGCATCATCGAAACCAATCAAAGACACAATAGTGCCATTGAAAAGACCATTAGCATAGAATGTGATATCGAAAATGAACCAACCACCGGCAGTACCCGCTAAAGTCTTCCAATATTTCATAATTGATAAAAACATTTGTTTCTTTTGAATCTTTGCTTTATTTGAAAAGCTTTTAGTCTCTTTCATTTTAATTCTAAAGTAAATCATCACCAAACCTGGTATGCCGCCGAACCCCAATGCCAATCTCCACACTAAATCAATATGATTTGAACCACAGATTTTCAAGAGCACTATAACAACCACTGGCGATAGAATTATACCCAAACCTTGCATACTAAACACTGAGGCCACTTGAGAACCACGCTTTCTATCACTGCTACTACTCTCACTGGAGATTGTGGCCGACAATGGATACTCACCACCAATACCGAAACCCAAAATGGTTCTCCACAATGTCAACATACCAAAAATATTCAATGCTGCCTTGTCAAATGAAACTGCACTTGCAAATGCCCCAACAATAATAAATGATAACGTTATAATAAACCCTATCTTTCTACCAATTCTATCTGCTAAAAATCCAAAAACAATTTGACCACCAACTGCTCCCCATAATGCACCAGTGGATACCATCGATGAATCACCACTTGATTCTTTATAAAGTTTTTGTAATATAACTAATACTAAATTAATTACAAATAAATCATATGCATCACATAAAAATCCTAAAAATAAAAAAAAAAAAAGATATAATTAATTTAAAAAAAATTAGTAAAAATATTTTTATTTTTTTTTTTATTTCTATTTTAATTTTTTTTTTTTTTTTTTTTTTTTTTTTTTTTTTTTTTAAAATTAATTATATCTTACCGGTACCAGCCACTATAGTTTGTTTTAATTGAGTTAATATATTCTTTTTAAAATTTGGTTTTATATTATTATTATGTATTGTTAGTAAATCTGTATTCGTTTTATCTATCGTTATTCCACCCAAATTATTTTCGCTATTATTATTATTATTACTATCATTTTCACTATTATTATCGTTTATGCCAGTCATATTATTATTGTTATTATTATAAGTAGTAGGATAAGAGGACGCAATAATATTATTATTATTTATATTATTTTTATCTATTATATAATTATTATTACTGTTATTATCTATTTGTATTTTATTATTTGTATAGTTATTGGAGGTAGTTGGCAATAATAAGGGTTTTTCCTCTATTTCTTCTTCTTCGTCTTCCTCGAGTAAAATGGTGTTGTTTTTTTTATTAATAGTATCATCGTTGGTTGATAGTATTAAATAGTCACCCCTTTCGGAATTTCCTTTCCTCATTGCAACACCTCCTAACTTTTTTTTTTTTTTTATTTTATTTTATTTTTATTTAATTTTATTTAATTTTATTTAATTTTAATTTTTTTTTTTTTTTTAATAGTTCCGTTGGTTGGGACTCTCTGTTTTTTTTTTTTTATAATTATAATGTTGCGATTTTTATTTTTTTTTTAATATTTATTTTTAAAGGAAATAATGATCGATTTGTTCCCAAAATAAACGACTTTTAAATTTTATTTATTATTGTTTTCGTACAAAAAAAAATGACAGAAAGTCTGAAATACAACAAAAAAAAGATTTTTTTTTTATAAAAATAAAAAAAAAAAAAAAAAAACGATTCAACAAAAAAAAAAAAAAAAAAAAAAAAGCCTTTTGTTTAAGGTTTTTTTATTTTTTGTATATGTGTATTTCTTTAAAGTGTGTTAGGTGGTGTTACAATAAAAAAAAAAAAAAAATATATAAAATAATGTGAAACACATAAAAAATTTTTTTTAAAAATTATTTACAAAAAAAAAAAAAAAAAAAAAAAAAAAAAAAAAAAAAAAAAAAAAAAACAAACACACATCTTGAATTTTATGTTTTTCCAAGCTGGGTGTGGGGTTTCGCCCTCGCATAAAAAAAAAATTTTAAAAAAAAATAATAATTAAGGTGCAAAAAACTATTTTTTTGATTAAATTAAAACCCCTTCACTGTTTTGTGTTTTTTTTTCTCATTTTTTTATTATTTTTTTTTTAATTTTTAATTTTTTTTTTTTTTTTTGGATATTTTTGATATTTTTGACAACATATGATCACTATCGGTAATTAAAATTTTTTTTTTTTTTTTCATTGCCGACGTTTTAATACTCCACAAAAAAGGTATGAAACCCAAAAATACAAATAAAAACAAATCAATAAAAAAAAAAAAATAATATAAAATAAAATAAAAAAAAATAAATCTACCAAATTTATATGAAAATACTACTTTTTTTTTTTTGTGATTTTTTTTTTTTTTTAATTTTTTTTTTATAATACTTACAAGTGCCTTTCGAGTTTTTTCATTATTTTCCAAATTTATATTTTTTATATTATTATTTTCCCAATTACCTATAATTATTATAATTATAATTAATTATTATTAATAATTATTTTAATTTTTTAATTAGTATTTGAAAACCTAAAAAAAAAAAAAAAAAAACTTTACCAATTTCTGTAATTTTTTCAGACTCTTCTTTTGGTAGTGTAACATGAATTTTGGGTATTTCAAAATTATCACCCATTTCATTGTTTTTTAAGTCCATGGCTTTTCCAACCTCTAAATAAATAAATAAATAAATAAAATTAAAAAAAAAAAAAAAAAAAAAAAAACAAGAATCCAGAAAAGAAATTGATGGTGGTGAGAATTGGTGAATGGTGAAAAAAAAAAAGAAAAAAATTATTATTTAAAAAAGAAATAAATATTATTTTGTTTTTAAAAAATTAAAAAAAAAAAAAAAAAAAAATATTAGTTGTATATTAAAATTGGTTTATGCTTATGTATACTACAATTATTTTTCATTTTTATTATTTCTCAATGTTTTAGAAAGAATGTAAAAAATTAAAACCCTAATTTTTTTGTTTTTTTTTTTTTTAATATCAAATATTTAAATAAATAAAAAAAAAAAAAACAAATAGATGATTAAAAGATTAAAATCTTTTGATAATAGATTTTTAAAAAAATTTTTTAATTTTTTTTTTATTTTTTATTATTTGATTTATTATTCTAAAACAATAGCAATATTATTTTTAATAAAAAATAATTAAATATACATATTATTATTGTTAATTAATATTTAATCGATATCTTTCTAAATTTTTATTAAAAAAAAAAAAAAAAAAAAAAAAAAACAAAAATTTACATGGTGGATAAAGTAGTGTTGCGAACTATTATTTTTTCATTTATTAAATCTCCCAAAAGAAAAAAAAAAAAAAAAAAAAAAAAAAAAAAAAAAAAAAAAAAAAAAAATTAAAAAACCTACCTTTTATGTTTAAAATACATATGTGTTTTTAGAAATAAATGATTTTTTTTAAAAAAAAAACAAACACTTTAAGTTTTATTTTAAAATTATTTTTATTACCAATGGTGATAATTGCTATTTATATATATAGTAGTTATATTTATTTTTAGGGAACAATATATTAAATATTATATATTGTTTTTTAGAGAATCAATTTTAAAGGTGAGGATTTGATTTTTTTGGGTATAAATTAATATTTTGAAAAAAAAAAAAACAAATTGAGACAAAAAAAAAAAAAAATAGGGTCAAAGGTAGTTTTATTTAAAACAATGGTTTATTATTTACATTATCTTTTATTTTAATTGAAAATGGAGAACGGTTAGTTGATATTTGTATTTGTTAAGATAAATCCTATATTTTTTTTATATGGAATTTAATTTTTTTTTTTTTGTTTTATTTTTAATCAAAAAATAAAAAAAAAAAAAAAAAAAAAAAAAAAAAATTTCTCATACTTTCTTTTTAACATTTAATATTAATTTTTTTTTTTTCTAATATAATTTTCATTTTTCCCTCGATTTCTTAAATGGTGGTTTAATTTCACACATTTTTTTAATAATTTTTTAATTAAAAAAAAAAAAGAAATCGATTGTAAAATTAATTCATAGGTTATCATTCATATTAATTGTTTAAGAAAAAAAAAAAAAAAAAAAAAAAAAGATTATCTTAGTTTATTGTTAATATCTTTTTATCCAATTTATTTTAACTAGTTTCAATCCTAATATTTAATATGCCCTCAAACATATATTAAATATATTTAAATATTATGAAAAAAAAAAAAAGCTAATAAATAATTTTTTTTCTTTTTTTCTTTTTTGTTTTTTAAAATTAGAAATGGTGTGTTTTATGGTTAAAAATCTTCACCATTTAATTGCAATAAACAATCTAACCCTTAAAATTTTTTTTTTTTTTTTAATTCTTAAACAAGCTACCATTCATATAGGGTTACTTCCTAAAACTTTTATTTTTATTTATTCACCCATCTCAAATATTTTTAATATTAATTTTTATTTTAAAAAAAAAAAATAAAAAAAAAAAAAAAAAAAAAAAAAATTTTATTTTAATATTTGCTTTTTTGACAAATTACTTTTTTTATTATTAAAGATTATTGATCATAATTAATAGTATTTTAAAATTATACAAAGTTAAAAATATTTGTAAATTTAATTTTTTGCAGATTTTAGATAGCATAATTTAATAACCCCTTTATTCTTTTTTTATTTTTTTATTTAAAATATATTTTTATTTTTTTTTTTAATTAAAAAAAAACAAAAAAAAAAAGTATATATAAACATTAAATACATTTAAAACATTAAAATTCATATTTTTGAAATTAAAATAAATTTTTTAATCAAAACAGGCAACTATTAATATTAAAAAAAAAAAAAAAAAAAAAAATAATTTACCCCATTCCCATATTAGTATTATGATTTAATTTTTTTTTTTCCAATTTTACAAAATTTTTATAAAATAAAATTTGTAAATAAAATTAAAGACACTAAATTATAATAGTTTTTAATTAAAATTTTAATTTATTTCATGATTTTGTGTAAATAACGATATATGCTTGTTTTACAAATTTCTTTGAAATAAATAAATTAAACAATCGAATATAGAGGTAGTGGTTACCGTTATCGAACTTTTTTAAAAATCATGATTTAATTTCTTAAATCAATTTTTAATTTAATTTTATTATTTAAAAATTTTATTTTATTTTACTTTTTATTATTTTTTTTTTTTTTTTTTTTGATTATAAATATAAAATATTTTTTTTTTAAAAAGAATCATTATTATTATTAATCTTTTTTGTACAAAAAAAAAAAAATGAAATTTTTATCAGCTTTATTATTAATTGTATTGTTAATTTCTGTTGTTGTAAGTTTTTATAAATTTTTATAACCTTTATTTTTAATTTTTTGTTTTATTTTTTAAAAATACTAAATTAAGAAATTAATTTACTAAAATTTGTTATTTAATTTATTGTAATTTAATAAAAAGTTTGGTAATACTTCCGGACCAAGTTCAGCATGGGCAACTACCACAACTGGAGGTACAACTGGTTCACAAACATCACCAGCAACCCACGGTGGACATGGTGGTAATGGTGGTAATGGACATTCAAATATTGGTAAGAAATTAATGATTGTTATAATTTTATTATTATTATTTTATTATTATAATAATATGTTTAGTAGTAGATATTATAAAATAATAGATTTATTATACTAATTTTAAATTACATAATTTATTTAGACATCCACGCAGATGTTGGATTATTAGATACCCTATCAGTACATGCAAGAGTTAAGGCAAACGTAGCTGATACTGTTAATGTTAAAGCCAAAGCACGTGTTGAGGCATAATTGTACTTGTAGCAAATTGACCAAATAAACAAAAAGCAAAAAAACTCTGGAAAATTTATTTTTATTTAATTAATTATTAATAAATTAGTTTTATGTCTTTTTATAAATTAATCAATTTTAATACCTTTTTTTTTTTTTTTTTTTTTTTTTTTTTTTTTTTTAATTTGATTAATTTTAATATTATTTTTATCCATATTTGAATCTTTTTTTTTTTTTTTTTTTTTAGATAAAAATTACAAAAAAAAAAAAAATCCAATTAAAAGTAGTAAATAATCCTCTTAATTTTATATATATTTATTAATATTTTTATTTCCAAAAGATTTCCACCCCCTTTATTTAATGGTTATTATTTTTTTTAAAATTCTGAAATAAACTTTAATTTATATAAACCATTGCATAAATAAAAAAAAATGGGGTTTTATACCCATTTTACAAAGAATAATTTTAAAAATCCTATATATCAATTAAAATTGATTTACATTATTGTTAAAATACCAACTACTATTCTTTAGTAGATTTATTCAATTATTTTTTTTTTTTATTTTCCCCCGCAATTAAAAAAATAAAATTAAAAATAAAAAAAAAATAAAAAAAAAAAACCAGTTATTTATGTTGCAACAATAGGGGGGTCATTGATTTTACTATTATTTAAAAATTCATAATAATAATATCGAAAAAAAAAAAAAATAAAAAAAAAAAAAAAAAAAAAAAAAAACTATAAATAGAAAGGATGACGCCCTAATTCGCTATTTACATATTTGGGAAAAAAAAATTTTTAAAGAAAAAAAAAAACTACATTTATTAATTTTTTTAAAAATATCCAAAATATCAAAAAAATAAAGAAGTAGAGTGGTAAATTCTTGATAGAACTCCTACACCATTTTTTTTTAATATTGGGAGTTTTGTTTTATTTTTTATTTTATTTTATTTTTTTTTTTTAATTTTATTTTTATAAAATTTTTAAAATAATTAAATAAATCCAATAGTAATAAAATTTTTAACCACAAAAAAGGAACAACCACCCCATAATATTTATTTTTATTTTTATTACACATACCACAAACCGTACCATAAATTTATTGGATAGGAGAGTTGAATGTACATTGTTTAATTATCAATGACATTACTGGGAAAGTCTATATATTTTTTTTTTTATTTTTTATTTTTTATTTTTATTTTCTTATTTTAAAAATAAAAAAATCCACACACAAGATCACGTATTATTTAAAAAAAGTCTTAATTTATTAATTACTATATTAAATTAAATAGATATTATAAAATTTTTTTTTTTATAAAAATTGGAATTTCTTTTTTTTTTTTTTTTTTATTTTTATTTTTCTAAAAATAATCGATAGTTTAAAAATAACAATTTTAAAAATTAAAAATAAAAATAAAAACAATAATAATAATTAAAAAAATAAATAAATAAATAAAAAAAAAAAAAAATTTAATAATTAATTTTAAACAAATAATACCATATTATTTTTGAAAAAATTAAATTTAATTTGCAATAGAGGACAATTACTTTTATTTTTACTTTTCAATATCTCCTTTTTTCATTCTCTCTCTTTATCTCTTTATTTTATTTTTTTATTCTTCTCCTATCCATATTATTAATTCTTTTTTTTTTTTTTTTTTTTTTTTTTTTTTTCAAAAAAAAAAAAAAAAAAAAAAAAAAATAATAATTAATATATAAATTAAATAAATAAATAAATAAATTTTTTATTTATTTTTTTATTTTATATAATTATATTTTTGTAAAATATAATTTATAATATGAATAGAAATTATTTATTCTTAATATTTATTATTTTAAATATTATATTTATTAAAATAAGTAATAGTACAATTCAAAGCAATAATAATAAAAATAATTTTAATAATAATAAAAATATTAATAATAATTTAGAAGAACCAAAATCAATTCAAACTATAATTGACCATTACTTTGGTAACTTTTTAACATCTCCATTAGGTAAAAAAGTTAGTAGTAAACATTATATTATTTTTGAAGATCCATTAGAAAAAGAAATACCATTTGAAAAAAGTTATGGTTATAATTGCAAACATGATGAAATAAGTCAAAAATTAAAAAAACCAAATTTTAAAAAAAGACATATTTATAAAAAAGTTGAAGATTATTACCCTGAATCATCTTCTTCAAGTTATACTTCTTTTTCTTCTTCTTCATTTTCAAATGAAAATAAAGAATTTCAATCAACAGAAATTTTAAATGAAAAAGAATTAATACCTCAACAATTAACATTACAAAGACCAGTTCAAAATAGACCAATTACAAATAAAAATGATGAACCACAACAACAAGCTCAACAACAAGCTCAACAACAACTTGAACCTCAACCTCAACAACAATCAATACAAGATAAATATAAACCAATACCAGGATATGAAAATATTGATAATAATTTATTAAATGAAAAAATTCAAAATAATAAAATTCGTTTCTTTATTAATGAAAGTTATGTAGTGGGTAAAGGTGATAAGGGCGCATGTCATATGGTCGGTCAAAAAATTATTATGGGATTTAGTGGTGTTGTTAAGGAAGATTGTAGAATTGATGTTTTTAGTGGTGCCATTTTGAATACTCCATGCTTTTATAGTTGTCAAGAGAAAGATATACTAACTGAAGATTTGAAGGTACTTTTAATGGATTATGTTGTAAAAGCAACTTTTGATATATTTACCAGTATAATATCAGTTCGTACACCTGATAAAACTTTAAAATTAGTGGAGGACCCTGATGAACCAAAACCAGTCCAATGTACACGTGGTGTTTACATACCAGAGGAATTATACACCACTGGTATCAATAATACCGATCATTATGTTTTCATTACATCAAGACCAACACCAGACCTAATGACAATTGCATACTCTTTGATTTGTGATTCACCAATCTATTACTATGGTAGCGCTAAAGATGAATGGGTTTATGAAAGACCAAGAGTGAGTGTACTAAATTTCAATCCAAATTATTTCACTAAAATCTTAGAGAGTCAAAGTAAATGGACATTCAATCAATTTATGAGAGTTGGTATCCATGAGATGGTTCATTCACTTGGATTTTCATCACCACTTTATAGTAGTTTCATTAATCCTGAAAGTGGGTTACCATATAGTGTAAATAAAACAATAACTAAAACAGTACAAGAGAATGGTACATCACCATTAGGTAAACCATTCATTCGTGAGAAATATTTAATTAGTTCACCATCTGTTGTAAATTTCACTAAAGAGTATTTCAATTGTGATTCAGCAGAAGGATTTGAATTGGAAGATTATGGTGGTGCAGGTACTGCTGGAAGTCATTGGGAGAAAAGAACAGCCGATGAAGAGATAATGACTGGTTACATTTCACCAACGTTGCCATTAAGTAGATTAACTTTATCTTTTCTTTATGATACTGGTTGGTATTTCCCAAATTTTAATTACTCTGAACAACATAAATGGGGTAGTAAATTAGGATGTAATTGGTTAAAGAATTGTGAAATTGATTCTTGGTCTCATCAAGGATACTATTGTGATAACTTTAGAGAAATGGGTTGTACTGCCAATAGATTAGGTAAAGGAATTTGTCATATAGTTCGTTATCAAGATACAATACCTGTAATTTATCAACATTTTAATTCAACATCAATTGGTGGTAGTAATCGTGCCTCTGATTATTGTCCATACTATCAAATAGTTCATTCAGTATCTTGTCCAAGTTGTTCCTATTGTTCAAATACTGAAGAATCTCCAAATAAATCAATAAAAGAAGAATTTGGTAAAAATAGTAGATGTTTTAATTATAATTTACTTTACCTTAGTAATGAAAGATTTATTAATAGAAGAACTAATACTAGTAATAATAATAAAAAAGTTAAAACTATAAATAATAATAATAATGAAAATAATGAAAATAATAAAATTAGTAGTAATAGTGATGATAATAGTAATAATAATAATAATAATAATAATAATAATAATAATAATAATAATAATAATAATAATAATAATAATAATAATAATAATAATAATAATAATAATAATGGTCAATTATATGATGAATATCAAGAAAATAATATTATTAGTGATCCAATGGCAAATAGTTTATCAAGGAAATCAAATGTTGAAAAAAAAGTTGGATGTTGGGTTAATAGATGTAGTGATAAAAATATTGTACAAATTAAAATTGAAAATGAGTGGTTAGATTGTAATTATAATTCAACTTTACAAATACCTTTAGAAAATAATCAATTCAGTACCATAGTTTTAGAATTAGTTTGTCCTACTGATATGGATTTATGTATTAATAGATAAATGGAAATCCTGGAATTAAAATAATAAAAAAAAAAAAAAAAAAAAAAAAAAAAAGTCAAAATAAAAATAAAATTAGGCACACCTTAGATATATATTAAAAAAAAAATATAAAAAAAAAAAAAAAAAAAAAAAATAAAAATAAACCAATATAAAATAATTAAAAAAATAAAATAAAATAAAATAAAATGGAAAAATAAATAGATAAAAAGTCAATTAATATATGATTATTATAGATAAAAGGATACCGAAAATTTGAATCTATAATTAGATCTTTATTAAAATATTTTATTTTTTTTTATTTTTTTTTTTTTTATTATTATTTTTTTTTAAATCTTAAGATTTTAAAATATTACAAAAGTGAGCACGAGGCTTGTTGTAAAATGAAATAATAAAAAAAAAAATATATATAAAAAAAAAAAAATAATTGTTTATTATTTTAATTCCGCGCTTTTACCGTTGAGTATTGTTTTTTTATTTTTATTTTTATTTTTATTTTGAAAAAAAAAAAAAAAAAAAAAAAATCTAAATTTTTAATTTTTTTTAAATTTTTATTTTTATTATTTTAACACCACCATTATTTTTATTATTACTATAATAGTAAATTATGGATCCAAGTGAAGAGACAAAGTCTCAAACTTTACCACAAGATATTAGTAATGACAACAATAATATAATTATTGAAAAAGAAGAAAAGGAGATAAAGGAAAATACAAATAATAATAATACAACAACCACAACCACCAATACAATAACAACAAATGAAACTATAAATGTAGAAATCGAAAATATACCGCAACCAACAATTATACAACAACAACAAATTAACGAGGGAGTAGAAAAATATTTAAACAATTCAACAGCAATAAAAGATAATAAGGACGAAATATTTGATAAGATTTTATCAATAATTAAAGAAAATAATTCAAATTTATTAAGTCAATATTTAGAGAATTTATCTGGTTTAAAAAATGAAAAAATAATAAAAGATGATGACAAGGAAGATGATGAAGATGATGAAGATGATGAGAAAATAGAAAAAAAGAAACAACCACAACAAAAAAAATCCATAAGATATTCTCAAGAAAATTTAAATCTTTATTTAGAAAGAGAGAAAGAAATTAAAGAAAATAATAAATATTTTAATTTTAAAGAAATTTTAAATAAAACAATTGAATCAACTGGTAAAACTTTATTATATACTTCAATTGAATCTGATTGTTTTAATGATATAGTATTATTATTATTAAAATATGGAGCTGATCCAAATAAAACTGTAACATTAAATGAAAATATAGATGAAAATACTACAACTAGTAGTAGTGGTAGTGGTAGTGGTAGTGGTAGTAATAATAATAATAATAATAATTTAAATAATTCAAATAATGAAATTGATGAATTATTAGAATATTATAAAAAATCAACAAAAATTGAAAGTCCAATTCATTTAGTAATTAGAAACGGTGATTCAACAATTTTAAATTTATTATTGGATTATAATGTTGATGTGAATCAAAAGGATTCATTGGAAAGAACACCAATTATACTATCAAGTGCAAATGGTAAAACTGAATGTTCAAGATTATTAGTATTAAAAGGTTGTAAAGTTAATGAAATTGATAAAAAGCAAAAAACAGCACTTCATTTAGCAATGGATGGTGGCTATGATGATATAGCAACAACTCTAACTCAAAATGGTGCTGATATCTCCCTTAGATATCATTATAAACCATTAAATAGACATAATCATACCTATCGTCAATCAATACAAGATTATTCAGATTATAAAGATATTAAAATTTTAAATAAATTAGATCGTTTTGGTAATATTCAGTATGGTTATAATAATTCAAATGATAATAATAATAATAATAATAATAATAATAATAATACAAATAATAATACAAGTAATAATAATACAAATAATAATACAAATAATAATACAAATGAAGAAATTAATAATGAACCACCATCACCACCAATTGCACCAGTACCTAGAAAATATACAAGAAGATCAACTATTAATAGTGGATTAACATCAAATATAAGTGTTTTAAAGAATAAAAAAGAGATTGAAAAAGAATTGGAAAGATCAATTAAATGGAATGCAATGATAAAGAGATATAATTTGAATCACAAGTTTACAGGTAAATTTAAATCTAGATCTATTAAAGGTATACCCGATAGAATGAGATCAGAGGTTTGGCCATTGTTATCACATGCTCAAGAAGAGAAATCCAGGAATCCAGGTTTATTCAATCAATTGGTGAATCAACATTCTGCAAATGAGATTTATATAGATTTGGATGTTAATAGAGCTTATAGAAATCATATATTTTTTAGAGAACGTTATGGTATGGGTCAAGTATCATTATTCAATGTCTTGAAAGTTTATTCACTATACGACCAAGGTGTTGGCTATACTCAAGGTATGAGTTCGATCGCTTCTTTATTAGTGATGTATCTATCAGAGGAAGATGCTTTTTGGACTTTACAATCTTTAATGTCTAGACCAGAATATTCAATGAGATCAATGTTTTTATCAGGTTTACCAGGTCTAATAAGAATGTCATTCGTTTTTGAAAATCTTTTAAATCATTATTTCCCCGCTGCTAAAAATGCTTTAGATAATATTAACTTAACAACCACCCTTTATTCAACAAAATGGTTCCTAATTGGTTTCTTAGATTCTTTCCCATTTCATATCTCCTTGCGTGTTTGGGATTTAATCTTCTCTGAAGGTTATACAATAGTTTATTCAATTGCAATGGCTTTATTTAGATTAAATGAAAGTAAGTTAAAAATTAAAAATAATATCATATTCTAAACACACACAACAAAATCCTGACCTTTTTTTTTTTTTTTTTTTTTTTAAAGAATCAATTTTAGCAAATAAAGATAGTTTTGAAAAATGTTATAATATTTTAAGATCATTTGAAACATTTGAAATTGATGAAGATATCTTTATTAAATATGTAATAAAACATAGAATTAGTTCAAAAAGAATTCAATATTGGGAAGATAAACATGCCGCTTCATTATCATCAACAAATTAAATAATAAATAAATAAAATAATAAAATAAATAATTAATATTTTTTATATTAAAAAAAAAAGTAATAAAATAAAATTTATTAAATGATTAAGTATTACAAATTATTTGTTTTTTATTTTTTTTTTTTATTTATTTACATCCTTTTTTTTTTAAAAATTAAAAAGAAAAAACAGGAGAGTGTATATATGATATGATTGGGGAATATGCATATTATTATTATTATTATATTTTGAGAGGGTGGTGATTTAAATTTGAGCACCTTTTAATTGTTGAGCAGCTTTCTTTGCTTCAATTTCTGCAATTTTTGCAAGTCTTGCATCTTCTGCTTCCTTTGCTTTCTTCTCTTCAAATATTTGTTGTTTCTTTTGAATTTCTTGTAAATCTTTTTCTTTTCTTTGTAAAGAATCACCTTGTCCCTTTTGTGGTCCTTTCTTTGATCTAGCTTCTGCTCTTTTTCTATCAATTTCTCTTTGATTACCTCCTATATAGAAAAATATTAATAATTAAATAGATAAATATATTCAAATTGTTAGAATTTTTTTTTTTTTTTTTTTTTTTTTTTTTTTTTTTTTTGATTTAATTTAATATTTTATTATTTTCACAAAATGATTTTTTTTTTTTAAATTTATATTTTATTTTATTTTGTTTTATTTTATTTTGTTTTATTTTATTTTATTTAATCATCATTTTCTTTTTATTGAATACTAATAAATTTTTTTAAAAACATACTTGTCATATTTGTATTTTTATTTATTTAAAGTCTGTGGTTCCTTTTATTAAGTTTTTAACAAATTTCAAAAAAAAAAAAAAAAAAAAAAAAAAAAAAAAAAAAAAAAAAAAAAAAAAAAAAAAAACAAATCAAAATTTCAAAAAAAAAAAAAAAATTGAATAAGATTGGAAAATAACCAAAGTTCGTTTATTTCCAAAAAATAAAAAAAATAAAAAAAAATAAAAAAATAAAAAAGTTGTTTCATCATGTTTAGGCAACAATCAAAATATTTAAAGACTTTATTTTTAAATTTTAAAAATAGTAATATAATTAATAATAATAATAATAATAATAATAATAATATATTAAAAAGTAGTAAATTTACTACTACTACATCAACTATAAACAATAATAATAATAATAATAATAATAATAATAAAAAAAATAATAATAATGAAATAATTGAAATTGAAGAATTAAGAAATAAAATTAATAGATATAATGATTTATATTATAATAAATCTAAAAGTGAAATATCAGATTTCGAATATGATAAATTATTTAAAAGATTAGAAATTTTAGAAAAGAAATTTAATCAACAAACTATTACTAATCAAGTTGGAGCACCAATTAGTGATTATAGTAATAATAGAGGATTAAAATTCAGACATAAATCAAGAATGTTATCATTACAAAATACTTATTCAAAAGATGATATAATTGCATTCAAAAATAAAATTGAGAAATTTCTATTAAAAAAACAAACATCACAACAACAACAACCACAACAACAAATTGAATACTCTTTAGAATTGAAATATGATGGTATTGGTATAAGTTTAGTTTATGAAAATAATAAATTAAAAAGAGTTTTAACAAGAGGTAATGGTGAAATTGGTGAAGATATCACAACAAATGCATTACAATTTATTCCATCACTTAAAAATTTATTAACTTTACCTTCAAATTTAACCGTATTTATTTTATTTCTAATATTAGTAATTATTATTATTATTATTATTTAATATTAATTCCTTTTTTTTTTTTTAATTAGAAATATAAAGATTTTGAAATTAGAGGTGAGGTTGTTTTAAATAAATCATATTTAAAAATTATAAATAAATTAAAACTTGATAATAATGATCAACATCAATATAAAAATACAAGAAATATTGTATCTGGTATTCTAAGGAAATCAATTGAAGAAGATGCTAATGATTCATTAAATATTGAACCAATATTATTATTAAATGAACAAATGAAATTTGATTTCTTTCCATACTTTTTTATACCAACTAATAATAACAATAATAATATTAATAATGGTGAAAATGAAAATGAAAATGATAATGAAAAGGAAAATGACAATGAAATGATAATTGATGATGAACGTTGTAATACACAATCAAAGAATTTAAAACTTTTTGAAAAAATGGGATTTCAAATTGATAATGGTTCAAATACAGTTGTAACTTTATCTACTGGTGGTGGTGGTAATAATAATGATATAAAAAATATTGAAGAATTTATAAAAGAATGGGAACTTAAAAAAAGAGAGAATCATAATTGGGATATTGATGGTATAGTTATAAAAGTGAATGATATAAATATTCAAAGAATATTAGGAGACATTAATAGATCACCAAGATGGGCTTTTGCATATAAATTTGGAGCAAAGAGTGAAATTTCAACAATAAAAGATATAGTTTTACAAGTTGGTAAAAGTGGTAGAATTACACCAGTTGCATTGGTTGAACCAATTCAAGTTCATGGTGTTACCATTTCTCGTGCAACTTTAAATAATCTCTCATACATCAATAAATTAAATATTAAAATTGGTTCAAAAGTTTTAATTGAACGTGCTGGTGATGTAATTCCAAAAATAATTACTAACCTTGATGATAATATCAATAATACCAATACCAATACCAATACCAATAATACCAATAATATTGAATCATTATTTAAATGTAATGAAAATGGTAATATATTATGTCCATGTAATTTAAAAAGTGAATTAGTTAATAGAGTTGGATATGTTGATTATTTTTGTGTTGCTGAAAATTGTCCAAATCAATTAGTTCAACAAATTTCATGGTTTGTTGATAAGAAAGCAATGAATATTCAAGGTGTTGGTAAAAGTCAAATTCAAGTATTATTAGAGAATCAATTAATTGAAGATTTCGGTGACTTGTATGAACTTTATCAATTTAAGGAAAAACTATTATCATTGAAAGGTTTTAGTCATACAAAAGTTAATAATTTATTAGAATCAATTGAGGATAGTAAATCACGTGGTTTAGCTTCACTACTCTGTGCTATAGGTATACCTGGTATTGGAAGCTCAAATTCAAAGATCCTCTCTGAGAAATTTCAATCTCTGGATAATCTAATTAATTCACCATCAATCGAATCAATTGAATTACAATCTGGTCTTGGTAGACAAACTTCTGAATCAATCTTTAATTTCTTTAACCCATTAGATCAATTTGAAAAACAATATTTAGATTATTTAATTTTTAAATTTAAATCAAATAATTTAAAATTAACTCATAATAACAATAATGATAATAATGAAGAAATTGGTAATAATAATAATAATAATAATAATGAAAATAATAATAGTTTTTTATCAAATAAATATATTGTAATTACTGGTAAATTTAAATTGGGTGATAGAGATTTTGTAAAAGATTTTATTCAAAGAAAATTTAATGCAAAAGTTCAATCATCAATAAATTCTTTTACTCAAATTCTATTAATTGGTGAAAAACCTGCAATTGCAAAATTAAATAAAGCAAATGAATTGGGTATACAAATAAAAAGTGAAAATGAACTTGATATTAAACATTAAATTCCCCACCAAAAAAAAATAAATAAAACAAAAAAAAAAAAAAATAATATTTTTTTTTATTTTTTTTTAATAATCATTTAATTTTATTTTTTTTTAATATGAATTTAGTAAATAAAATAGAGAACTCAAAATCATTTTATGTATATTTAAGTGTCAAATTTTAATTATTAATTATTAATTTTTTTTTTTTTTTTTTTTTTTATTTTTTTTTATATACCATCATGACCATCTTTTACAAAGTTAGTTTTTTTTTTTTTTTTTTTTGACTAATTTCAAAATTTGAATTCCCACATATGCGTAAACTTGAATTGCGAAAATCAATTATATCATTGGGGGATTTTATTTTATTTTATTTTATTTTATTTTATTTTATTTTTTTATTTTTTTGGGGGTAAAAGAAATTTCAAAAAAGGAAATAAATTCGTTTTTTTGTTAAAAAAAAAAAAACTATTGTGTGGTATTTTCACGAATTAGTTTTTTTCTTTTTTTTTTTTTTTTTTTTTTTATAATTTTGTTTGTGTATAATTATGTTTTTCAATTTAACTAAAATGGTAAAAACAAAATACACGATAACTTTTAAGTGGTAAAAAAACAATGAAGTGAATTATAATATAATAACACCATTTTAAGATGTTTTAAAAAATCCACGTAATGTGTGTCAATTTAAAAAAAAAAAAAAAAATTAATTTAAGGAATATTTTTTTTTTTTAATAAAATCTTTTTTTTTTTTTTTACAATAATTATCTTTTTATTTATATAAATATAAATATATATTTTTTTATTATTATTATAATTCACCATACTAGATTATTATTATTGTTTTTATTATTTTTAAATTTACAAATCATCCCAAATATTCAAGTTAATTCATTTATTGGAATTTTAAAACTATTCCAAAAAAATGCCATCCTCTACATCTTCAACCGACTCAATTGTATGTTTCTATAATAATTTTCACTTAAATATAAAAAAAAAAAAATAATATTTCTTAAAAAATTTAAAATTTAATTATCTTAAAAAAATAAAAAAATAAAAAAAGTGTTGGAAATTTTTTTTTTTTTTTTTTTTATTATTTAATAACTAATTTTTTAAAAATAAATATATATTATTATATATTTTTTAAATTTATTTATATGTTATTAATTTTAAATTGTATTTTTATTTGTATCAATAATTATAAAAATTTTAAAATATATGGGTTTTTATACACAGAGTGATGAAGAAAGTGTTTTATCATCATCAGATCGTTCACCAACTTCGTCATTAATTAGTAATAATAATTTAATTGAAGAGAATTTATTAAATGATGATATAAAATCAACTTCAACTTCCATTTCAACAAATGGATCACCAGAATCTAAAAATAAAAAATTACCATCAACAAGTACTTTAATTAAAGATGGTGATAATAACATTTCAATCAATAATAATAATAATAGTATTAGTAAAAGTCAAAGAAATGCAAATAATGAAATATTTTTTGGTGGTGTAAATAAAACTGTTAATGAAGAAGAGTTATTAGAAATTTTCAATGAAAATAGTGATAATAATGTATTGGAAATTAGATTAATGAAAGATAAATTAACTGGTGAGAGTAAAGGATTTGGTTTCGTTCTTTTTAATGATAGATCAATGTGTAGAAATGTTATTGATAAATTAAATGGTAAATCGATTAAAGGTAAAATCATTGAAGTTAAACAATCCGAGAACAAACGTAAACTATTCATTGGTAATTTACCAAAAGATCTATCAAAGGAACAATTCATTTCAATATTTAATGAAAAAACTGAAGGTATTGAATCAATCGATTTCTTAATGTCACCAGACCAACCAAATAAAAATAGAGGTTTTGCTTTCATCGAATATCAAGATCATTATTTAGCCGATACTGCTCGTAGAATTTTAACAGCTTCAACTGTAAAATTGGGTGATTATATTACTACTCTCACTGTGAATTGGTCAGATCCTGATCCTACAACTTTAGATCCTCAAAATGATCCATTGGAAAATAAAGAAATTAAAGCAATTTATATTAGAAATTTACCATTAAATCATAGAAACGACCTATCAATTACAAAAATAATTAATGATATAATTCAAGAAAATTCTTTATCACTTTTAAATAATAATAACAATAACAAAGATGATATAATCGAAAAAATAATAATACCTCAAGGTGCTCCAACATTAGAAATTATTAATAATTTAAATAATAATTTAAATAATAATAATATTAATAATAATAATAATAGTTTAAATAATTCAAAAAGAGATTATGCTTTTGTTCATTTAAAAACTAGAGAATTGGCCGAAGAAATTTTAAGAATACATGAAGAAAAACCAATAAATATAAATGGTAAGGTTTTGTCATTAAGTTTTGCAAAACCAATAGATAAAAAATTAAGATCCGATAAGATTCAAAGAAAATTACAAAGAATTTCCAATAATCAAAAAAATAATTTGAATAATTTAAATAATAGTTTTAATAATTTAAATAATATAAATAATGGGAATCTATTTGGAAGTACATCTTTTAATCCTCATATTCCCCAACATTATAAAAACTCAAGTGTACATTATAACCAACTAAATAATAATAATAATAATAATAATAATAATAATAATAATAATCAACAACAAAAACAATTATTACAACAACAATTTTTAAATTATTTAAATAATAATACCAATAATAATTTTAATAACTTTAATGGAAATTTACCAATGGATAATACATATTTACAACTTTTACAGCAACAACAACAACTTCAACCCCAACAATTATATTTTAATTATCCGAACTCCTTAAATAATGGAAATTTTCAAAAAAAAAGATTTACTCCATACTAATTAAATAAAAACTTAATAGGAAAAAATAAAAAAATATTTATATATTCTTTCCAAACGCAAAAAAAAAAAAAAAAAAAAAAAAATCTGTTTTGGGTTTTGTTGCACTTTTTTTTTTTAAATTTTATTTTTTATTTTATTTTAATTATTTTTTTCACCCGCAAGTTATTTTTTAATTATTTTTAATTTTTTTTTTTTTTTTAAAAAAAATATAATTTTTTTTTTCTTTTTTTTTTTTTTCAATTTTGTTAACATATAGACAAACCGTTTGTTTTCATTCAATAATTGGTGTACACTAATATATTTAAATATAAAAAAAAAAAATAGTTTATTTTATAAATAAAAGTAAAGAAAAAAAAATATATATTGTAAGAGATTCATTTAGGAAACAATTTATTTATTTCTACCCAATATTGATTTTTTTTTTCATATTTCAATAAAATTAAAAAAAAGAAATTTAATAGGGAATTCTTTACATATTAAAAAAAAAAAAAAAAAACCACACTCTTTTTATTTAATAACAATTATTGTGATAATATTATTATTAATAACAACAATAATAATAATACATGTATATACACTTAATATAATAAAATAAGTATATACCTATATTATTTAATAAGTTATTTAATAAGCTTCATTTAAGATTTTTTTTATTTTTTTAAGAGGAGAGTTTAGAAGGAAAATAAAAAACAAAAAAAACAAAAAAAAAAAAAGAGAGTTAAGGTTATATTTTTAAGAAAAATAATTAATATCATTAAGTTTCATTAAATTTTATTAAATTTTATTATTTTTACTTTTTTTTTTTTTTTTTTTTTTTTTTCTCTAAAGTTATTGTACATATAAAAAAAAAAAAAAAAAAAAAAAAAAAAATAATAATAATAAACAAATAAACAAATAAATAAAATCGAAAATATAGAAATGGAGTTGACATTAAATAATTTAGACGAGTTTGGAATTGGTTCAAACCAACTTATTGTAGGCAAATCTTTAAGTTTATGTAGAGATTTTTTAATTTCTAAACTATCAGATTGTATCGGCTCAGATTCTAAATTTGTTATAAATGAAAATGACCTAGATATGGGTTTCGTTTCCTCTTCGAAAGAAGATTTTTCAATAACCAGTGATATGATAAAAGATTTAAAAAAACAAATTATAAATCAACAAACTATAATACAGAATAGGACAAAATCAAATGGCAATAATAATAATAACAATAATAATAATAATAATAATAATAATAATAATAATAATAATAATAATAATAATAATAATAATAATAATAATAATAATAATAATAATAATAGTAACAATAACAGTAATAATATTTTAAATTTTGAAAGTTGGGATTTATCTTGTATTATTCAATTTTTCCACAAATATATGTTGAATTCTTTCTTTTCAGATGATTTTATTCAATTGAGAAATCTTTTACATGAAATATATAATTTTAGAAATTCCTGGGCTCATCAACGTCCATTTTCAATCGATGACGCAAATAGATTATTAGATTCAATGGAGCGTTTGTTTTTTACTATTGGTGATCCCAATATGGCCTCCTTGATGCAAACACTTAAGCATACACATTATTTTTATAGCTTTAACAAGATCTACAACTTGTTCTCTCTAGAAAAGTCTTCTTCCCTTCAAGATATTTTTAAATTTGTCTCTTCCGTAAATTCTGGTACTAATATTAATAAAACTAATCAGTCTTCACCTTCTTCTTTAAATTCTTCACCTTTAAATTATAATAATAATAATAACAGTAATAATAGTATGAATAATAACATGAATAATAATAATAATAGTATGAATAATAATAATAATAGTATGAATAATAATAATATGAATAATAATAATAATAGTATGAATAATAATATGAATAATAATAATAATATGAATATGAATAATATGAATAATAATAATAATAATATGAATAATAATATGAATAATAATAGTATGAATA
>NC_007089.4:5575683-5602330 GCF_000004695.1 Dictyostelium discoideum AX4 | reverse complement strand
AATGATTTTAATAATCCAATGAACAATAATCTTTGTAACAATAACAACTATCATACAATGACTATAGGAAACGAAAATAATCAAATTCAACATATAGATCACTTATTTAATAACCAACTTAATAATAATAATAATAATAATAACATTTAAAATAATAATAATAATAACAATATGAACTCTAACAATTGTAACACTAACATGAATATGAACAATAACAATAATATGAATAACAATAATAATCCGAATATGAACAACAATATCTGTCAGAGCAACAATATGAATAATCAATACAGGAACAATAATATGAATAACTTTAGCAACACCCACAATAATAATAATAATAATAATAATAATAACACCATTCAAAATTTTAATGACAATAGCCTTAAAAAAAGAAGATTTGAGGATGATTCTCACCAAAATTTTAATGATAATGGTTTTAATAATAACAATAACAATAATAATAGTAATATGAACCACAACTTCTCAAATCAAAACAACTACAATAATAATAATAATAATAATAATAACAATAATAGTAACTTCAACGGAATCGTATTCAAAAGCAAAAAAGGAACTAGCTCTCAAGTTGGCAATAATAAGAAAAAACAGTTCAATAATAATTTAGAAATCTCTGATTGGAATAAGCTCTCCTAATCAAGTCAATAAAACTTAAATTGGTGGTGATTGTTTAAAAAAAAAAAAAAAAAGGAAAATAGAATTGGATTATCATTAACAAAAAAAAAAAACAATAAAATTAAACGAACACGTTTTTGATTGGTTAAATATATATAACTCAATTCGAGTTGTATTTTTTTATTTTATTTTATTTGACTACTTTACAATATAAATATATTATTTTTTTTTTTTTTTTTTTTTTTTTTTCACATTTTGAAATGGTTTTAAAAAAATTTTATAATTAAATAAATAAATTTGAAACTATTTCTCCTTTGTCTGAATTTGTAATTTGAGTATAAATGTCATTTATGATTTGATGAGCTTTATCCATTGTTAATTTACCAAATTCAAATGTGCCAATAATTAATTTATTATTTGTTCTACGTATTAAGAATGATGAGGTATTTGAATCATGACCTGACACAAAGAATTCACTTTGCATTACAATAAAATAACGTCTTGATAATAAATTTATGCTGATGGTAAATTTTCCTGATAATAATTTTAAAATTTCTTGTAATTCATGGTATCCAATAATTGAAAATCCTGATGAAACTTCACCACTTTCTATATCGACAACTGAACTCATTGAAAATCCCTCATTAATTAAATGATCACTAAAAACTTTCCAATTTTTAATTTTATTATTTTCAATATTATTATTATTATTATTATTGTTATTATTATTATTATTATTATTATTATTTAAATTATTCATATTGCAATTATTATTATTATTGTTATTATTATTATTATTATTATTATTAATATTATTATTAATATTATTATTATTATTATTATTATTATTTTTATTATTATTATTATTTAAATCAAATTTTTTAAATGAACTAAATATTGGCATTTTGAGATAATCGTTTTCGAAATTATTATTTTTTTTCTTTAAAAAGGGCATAATTATTTAGTTTGTATCTTTTTTTTATTTATTTTTTTTTTATTTTAATATTATTTTATTTTATAAAAATTAACAAAAGAAAAAAAAAAAAAAAAAAAAAAAAAAAAAAACTTTCTTTAAATAAAAAAAAAAAAAAATGGGTTATTTTATAAAAATTAACAAAAGAAAAATAAAAAAAAAAAGTTAAGTTTCTTTCTTTTTTAGCAACACTACATTTTCTAATTTTTCCTTGCAATCAAGGGTCAAATTATGACTCTGAAGAATCTCTGACATTATGGTGGCCACCAAATTATTTTATGCATTCTAAAAAAAAAAAAAAGAAAAAAAAAAAAAAAAATAAAAATAAATAAAATTAAAATAACGTCGCAACTTTTCGACATAATTTTTTTTTTCCACACAAAAAATGATCAACATATGACTCACAAAATTCTCAAAAGTGCCAACAAAAAATTGTTTGAAAAAATAGAAAAAACTTTTTTTCATTATAAATAAAAAACTTAAAAAAATAATCAAAATGGATCTGTAGATTATTTTTAGGTTTATTTTTTGACCTTTTTTTTTATTTTTTTTTTAAAAGTCACAAACAATCATTCTATTAATAAATTTTTAATATTCCTTCCTACTGAAAAAAAAAAATTCCACCACAATGTTTTTTTTTTGATAACACAGATGTTCATTAACGACATAATGGTTTTTTTTTTTTTTTTTTTTTTTTTTTTTTTTCAAAGTATTATAAAAAAAGAAAAAAAAATTTGTTAAAAAAAAAAAAAATATCTTGACAAAAATAATAAAAAATTAAGATCCACAAAGATTTTTTAATAAATAAATAGACTTTTCAAATATTACTTTTTATTTTAATCATTAAAAACTATTATTTCTAGACATTTTCACAACCTTACAAACTGATTTACAATTTTTACGATGTGATATCCAATTTTAATACTGACACTCTTCTGAACAATAACATCCATTTCCACATCTTTCACATGGTTCCAATAAATCAATTGGACTCATTCTTTTACAGTTGTTACATGGTAATTCTTTAGCTGGTGGACATGATTTTGATCTTGGCTTTGTATTGGTAGAGTAATTATTATTATTGTTTTTATTGTTATTATTACTATTATCATTATTATTGTTGTTTTCATTTTTACTTTCATTATTTACAAAGATTTTTGGTGGTGGCTAAATTAAATTATCAAATATGATATTAATATTTTATAAAAATAATAAAAATAATTAAAATAAAGTAATAATTACACTATTTTCAATAACGTATTCATATGTAGTTGAGGATCTAAATTTATTCATTACTACTTCTTTTTTTGGCATACCACTACTTTCAATTGATGATATATATTGTTCTGGTTTTTGTTTAGGATCGTTAACTGGTTTTAATACTGATTCAAATAGGGCAAAATTTTCGAGATCTTGTTGGGATAATTTTACCTATATAGTAATTATAATTTGTTAATTTTTTATTTTTATTATTTATAATTATCTTTTTTCTTAACAAATAATGAAAAAAAAAAAAAAAAAAAAAAAAACAAAATATAAAATAAAATAAAATAAAATAAAATAAAATAAAATAAAACAAAATAAAATAAAATAAAATAAAATATAAAAAAATATAAACAAAACTCCACATCCAAATAAAGAATGAAAAATATAAATATTCTTATTGTTATTTTCACACTTTTTTTTTTTTTTTTTCTAAATACAATTAAAACAAAACCACATTTTTATGTAAATGGGTTAATTTGTTTTTTTTTTTTATAAAAAATAGCATTATTGATGATACATTATTTCTATCTAAATACATTTTATTTCTATCTAAATACATTTTATATTCAAATGTTTAGGATCAAAGATTTGTATTCTTTTTTTTTTTTTTTTTTTTTTTTTTTTTTTTTTTTTATAAAATATGGTAATTATAAAAATGAAAAATATAGTTTTGTTTTTTTTTTTTATTATTTGTTAAAACAAAATTACCTATCTTTATTTCTTTTATTATTTTTTTAAAAAAAAAATATTTAACAATAAAATTAAAAAAACAAGTTTGTGTACTTTTTTTTTTTTTTTTTCACAATTACAATAAATTTTTTTTTTTAAAAAAAAAAGGTCTGCATAAATAATAATAATAATAATAATAATAATAATAATAATAATAATAATAATAATAATAATAATAATAATAATAATAATAATAATAATAATAATAATAATAATAATAATAATAATAATAATAATAATAATAATAATAATAATAATAATAACAATAATAATAATTTTGAAAATGAATTATAATAATATTAATACTGGTTAAAAAAAACTAAAAATTAAACACATACCATTTTTTTTTTTTTTTTTTTTTTATATTTTATAAATACAAATAAATTAATATAACTTTTTAGAATTTAAAAACTTTTATAAATTTTTGGGGTAATAAAATATAAAAAAGATAAATCAATCAAAAAGATATCAAATAATTAAAAAAACTAAAAAATACTATTCCTAAAAATTTAAAGAAACAAAATTATAAGTTTTAAAAAAAAAAAAAAAAAAATTAAATTAAATTAAATTAAATAAAAATAAAAAATAAAAATAATATTTAATTAATAATATATATATATATATATATATTATATTTTAATTTTTTAAAAGACACATATATATATTTAAAAGGTTTTTTTTTTTTTTCTTGAAGTGACGACAATTATAGTAAACAATAAATAATTCAATCTGATAATAAAAATGTATTTTAAACAATGGAATTATAAAAAACATCATATTTTTTTTAATGGTGAATATATGAGAAAGGTAATCATAACCTTTTTATTGTTTTTATTTTTTATTTTTTTTATTTTTTTATTTTTTTTTAAAAATTACTAATCAAACAAAACACCACACTAATTTTTTTATCAATGATTAAATACATATTTATAATAGTTCCTAAAATGGGTTGATATTTTTTTTTTTTTTTAAAATTTTTTAATTTATTTTAATTTTTTTATTTGTTTGTTTTGTTAAGTTTTTTTTTTTTTTTTTTGATTTATCACTAGTCCATTTTCGATTGAAAATATTTATTTTTTTAAATAAATGTGAATTTAAATTTATATTTATTAATTTGATTAATTTATCTTATTAATTAAATCATTGATTATTATTAATTTAAATTCCAACTCCTTATAATTTTTAATAATAAAAAAATTTTATTTTTATTTTATTTTTTTATTTTTATTTTTATTTTTATTTTAAACCTTTTGACTAATTAACTAGTTAACATTCGAATTATTATTATTTTTTTTTTATTTGTTTTGTTTTGTTTTTGTTTTTTTTTTATTGCTTTTTTTTTTTTTTTTTTTTTTTTCCTAAACCTTAAGATTTGATAAAGCAGATTTTGTTAAAGTTTCATGACATTTATTACACACTCTTACAGCTTTATAATCAGCAGAGGGAAGTTTGTATTTTTGGTCAGAGCATTTACCACATACTAATGCGCCACAATTTCTACAGTGATGCTAAATTTTGTTTTTTTTATAAAAAAGATTAGTACATAATTTTTTATTTTATTATTATTTTTACAATTTTAATATTTTAAATTTTAAATTTTAAAAAAACCTTACTCTTCTATTAACAAAAGAAAATTCATCTTTGCATCTTGAACAATTATCAGCAGTTTCATCAGGAACCCATACTGGAGCTTCAGCATGATCGATTTTCTCTTTTTTAATTGTTTTTCTTTTCGCTTTAAATTTATCAATCTAGAAAAATAAGAAATAAAAAAATAAAAATAATTAGAAATTACATTCACTCTTTCAAAAAGAGAGAGGTATTATTATTATTATTATTATTATTATTATTATTATTATTATTATTATTATTATTATTATTATTATTATTATTATTATTATTATTATTATTATTATTATTATTATTATTATTATTATTATTATTATTATTACTTACAGTTTCAATTAAAACTATCATCCATTGCATTTTTGCATCAGAAGAATCAGCAAAAACTACAAATGATTTCTTATTACTACAAATTTGGAAAGCATTATTAATTAGATTACCATTTAAAGAGATAGATGATGAACCACCAAGATTTCCATCTGGTATATCTTCGATACGACAATGATCCAATTCAATCTTTTCATGTAATAATAATTTTGGTGGAATTGATGAACCATAAACTAAAATATCTGAAAACAAAAATACAACTCTCTTTTTACATGCTTTTCTACAAACTTTTGTTAAAGTACCCTCATATATAAATTCTCTATGTGGTGCTATAATCTATAAATAAAAAAAACAGTTAATAAATAAATAAATAAATAAATAAATATTTGTTGTTGCTATTTTTTTTTTTAAAAAAAGGGATACTTACACCAGGATCAGTAACAAACATTTTTTGAATTTCATAAACTTTTTGACGATTTTCACTCTTTTTAATTGCTTCATTTGCATCACTTGTAACTTGTTTCATAAGTCTATAAGACTCAGTTAATGGTGGATAATCAGTATGTGATTGATCAGTATGTTTTAATACCTCTTCCAATAACATATGATAACGAGTAATACGTTGAACTGGTTGAATTAAATATGATCTTAAATCTAATTTTCTAGTTCTTGGATCTTCTGTACACTTTTGAATGAATGATGAAAATGTTGAATTCTTTTCTAAATCAGTTACTAATGTTAAAACACTATCAAATCCAACTGTATAATTTGTATACATTTTTAAAAATGGTGTCTTTTTAAAAATTAAAATTAAAAAATTAATATCATTATTAAATATTATTATTATTATTATTATTATTATTATTATTATTATTATTATTATTATTATTATTATTATTATTATTATTATTATTATTGATTAATTATTATTGATTAATTATTAATTACCAATTTATTAAAAGTATCACCAATAGTTTGAGAATTTGACCAATTTGCTAATTTACTTTCCAACATATTTAAAAGTTCAATTGAAATTAAAAGGATATCAGGAATATTACCACAAATTTGTGAAGCTATTTCCTTTGATATACCACCTTCACCCTCTTTTAATGGTTTAATGAATACCTCTACCAGTATTTTCATATTATCTACATAGGTTCTCTCTGTTGTGAGAATTTCTTTACACTTTAAATCTCTCATCGTTGTAAATTCTACTAAATGATCCAATGATGGATGATTGGATGTTGGTAGTGGTGTATTTGGTATTTGTTCAATTGTGATTGTTTCATTTTGACTACTATTATTAAATTGACCTGTATTAAGATTATTACTTAAATTAGTATATGTTAACGTATTAACTGCTGTTCCTGCGATCGCTTCTTTATTAATTTGTCTAAATATATTCATTGTAGTTATTTTAATTAAAAAAATTTTTTTTTTTTTTTTTCAATTGGTTTGATATTATTATTTTGTTTTTATAAAATGTTTAAATATTTGTCATATATTATTATTATAAAAAAAAAATAAAAATAAAAATAAATAAATAAATAAATAATATATTATTTTATGGTGTAAAGATTTGAATAAAAAAAAAAAAGAAAAAAAATAATAAAAAAAAAAAAAAAAAAAAGAAAAGTTAGTAATAAAATTTTTAAAAATTGTGTATGAAAAAAAAAAAAAGAGTGGTTTGTGGTTTGTAACTTTTAAAAATATCTTTTAAAAAGTGTATAAAAAAAAAAAAGGGGGAAAGATAGAGTGTTTGGTGGGATTGAAATTATGTAAACAAATAAAAAAAAAAAGTACAAAGGAAAATAAAATTGAATATTTACTGTATTGTTGGGGTTGGTGGAGCAACAATTGGTTTTCTTGAATTATCTGTATTTTGTTGTGATTGTTGTAGTTGTGGTTGTGGTGGTGCTGATTGTTGTGGTTGTTGTTCTTTGTCCTCTGTTATACTATTTTCTTCATTTATTGTTAATGGATGACTTTCAGGACTTATTGGTGTTGGTAAAGGTCTATTTTTATTAGGTCTTGGTGGTAATGGCATTGTTGATCTTTTTTGAGCTAAATCTTTTTGTTGTTGTGGCGATAATGGTTGTTGATGGTTTGGTGTATGTTGTTGTTGTTGTTGTTGTGGTGAATGTGATTGTTGTGGTTGCTGTAATATAGGTTCGGATTTGTTAGTATTTAAAACTCTAGTTACTCTATTTCCTTGAATAAAACTAGTACTTGCATTTCCATTTGTAATAATATGACTATCATTATTATTATTATTAATATTATTATTGCTTTTAAAAACAGTGGATCCACTAATTGTATTATATTGACTATCTCTTGGTGGTAAAGCTGGTTTTTGAATAAATGATTGTGTTTGTCTATTTGGTGAATTTGAAAAGGATTGTCTTTCTGGTAATGGTGGTGGTGAAGATTTTGGTTGTTGTGAATTTCCATCTGTATGAATTTGTTGTTGTTGTAGTGGTGTTGGTGTTAGTGTTGGTGTTGATGCTGTATGTGAAATATTTAATGATGATCTATCTGGTAATTGTGGTGGTGATGAAAAAATAGTAGTTGGTGCTCTACTTTTTGGTTTTGGTGGTGGAGTTGTTTGTGGTGGTTTTGATGGTACATCTGTCATTTTATTTATTATTTTTTTTT
This sequence comes from Dictyostelium discoideum AX4, assembly GCF_000004695.1. Taxonomy (NCBI): domain Eukaryota; phylum Evosea; class Eumycetozoa; order Dictyosteliales; family Dictyosteliaceae; genus Dictyostelium; species Dictyostelium discoideum. The sequence continues at coordinate 5,594,118 of NC_007089.4, read as the reverse complement.
TTTTATCTAAACTTGATAAACTGTGTGTGTGTGTGTGTGTGTGTGTGTGTGTGTGTGTGTGTGTGTGTGTGTGTGTGTGTGTGTGGGTGATTTAAATAAATAAATAAATAAATAAATAAATAAAATAAATTAATTAAAAATAAATTTCCCAAATATAAAAAAAAAAATTCTTTTGTTTTTCCTATAATTACAAATTTAGCAACTCTTTCTCTATTTTTTTTTTTTTTTTTTTTTTTTTTTTTTTTTTTTTTTTTTTTGATGAGAGAAAGTATTACTAAAATATTATAAAGAGAATCTTGTGGAATGAAAAAAAAAAGTGGGATAAATTTAAAATTAAAAAATTAAAAAATTAAAAAATTAAAAAATTAAAAAAAAAAAAAAAAAAAAAAAAAAAAAAAAAAAAAAAATTAATATCTTGGTTGGCCTCATTTTTTTTTTTTTTTTTATTTTTTATAATAAAAAGAGTGGGATGACGTTTTAAAAAAAAAAAAAAAAAAAAAAAAAAAAAATGCATCCAAACCAACAAGTGTTTGTAAAAATAAAATAATTATTAAAATTATTATATAATTTTACAATTTACTATTAATATAAGTATTATATATTTTTAATAATATTATTAATATTATTTTTATTATTATTATTCATTTTTTTATCACTTTGAAACTAAAAAAAAAAAAGTTAATAAATTCTAAAAAAAGACTTTTTCATTTTATTTTTCTTTGGCTTTTTTTTTATTCGTTGTAAAGTCCAAAAAAAAAAAAAAAAATTAAAATTTTAAAAGAATTTAGAAATTAAGAATTGTAGAAGTGGTGCCAAGTGGTCAAATGAAAAGATTATTATAAATCAAATAATTTAATCACCAAGAATTACAAAATAAAATATTTGAACAATTTAATTAAAAAAAAAAAAAAAAAAATTGGGTAAATCTTATGAGGAAAAAAAAAAGGAAAAAATTGAATAGATAAATTGTTATTTTAATTTTTTTTTTTTTTTTTTTTTTTTTTTTTTTACAATTTGGGTTCTTTTTTATTTTTTTCAATTTATTATTAAAAATCATTACTGTGTTTCTTTTAATTAATTCCAATTAATTCAACATCAAAAATTAAATGAGAGTTTCCTGGAATTTTATCACCTGCTCCTTGTTGACCATAACCAAGGCTTGGCTATTATTAATGAATTAGTAAAATTGAAATTATTTCAAAATAAAATAATAAATAAAAAAAAAAAAAAAAAAAAAAATACTTACTGGGATTATTAATTTTCTCTTTTCACCTACACACATACCTAAAACACCTTGATCCCAACCTTTAATTACTTGACCAACACCTATTTTGAATTCGAATGGTGTTCCACGGTCAACTGATGAATCAAATCTAAATATTGTTATTAAAAATTTTAGTATATTCTTTTTTTTTTTTTTTTGTATTATATATATATCTATGTATAATGATGTAAAACTATGATAACCTACTTGTCTCCATTTAATAAAGTACCAGTATAATGAATCTTTAATTTATCACCACTTTTAGTTTTAACAGTGCATTCATCTGGACGATATTTTACACCAATTTGTAATTTATCACTTGGCTTAGCACCTGATGATAAACCAACTAAAGCCAAAATGACTAATAATAAACAATATAATAATTTCATTATTTTTTTAATTTAATGTTTTAAAATAATAAATTTTTTTTTTTTAAAAAAAAAAAGTTGAAAAAAAAAAAAGTTGAAAAAAAAAAAAAAAAAGTTGAAAAAAAAAAAGTTGAAAATGAAAAAGTTAAAAATAAAAAAGTTGGATATAAAAAAAAAAAAGCTGGAATTTAATTAGGAGTTTGTTTGTAAGAATTAAACAAATAAAATTATTCATTTTTTTTATTTTGTATTATTTTTATTCTTTTTCTTATTTTTTTTTTTTTTTTATTACACCCGTTGTTTTTTTTTTTTTTAAAAAAAAAAAAGAAATTATTAATTGATTTAAATTTCAACTAAACATTCCTTAAAACCTTTAGTGAAAGGGTGTCTAATTGAACATAATTGAATTTTTTTACAAATTTCATCACAACCTTTAGTTGGATAAGATACAGAATTATAGAAATGAAATTTTAACAATTGACTTGTAACTGATTGAATTAGTAAATAAGCTTCATACATTGAAACTGGTGATAAATTAAAAGTATTAAAGAATTCAGTTGCACGATATTCAAGTTGCCAATCAATATTTCCACTAATAATATTATCTGTTAAATTTGTCCAAAATTGATAATAATCTAATAATGCAAATGATGTAATATTATATTCATATAATCTTAATCCTGGATTATTTGGTAATGCTGGTAAAAATTGATTCATCCATGGTGTTAACTTTTTTTTTTTTTTTTTAATAGATATATAAAAAAAAAAATATTAGTAAAAAAAATAGTAATAAAATAAAGTAATTTATAAATTTAATAAATTAATACAATACAGATGGTGATAAAAACATAATACCAGTTGGTTCAATATCATTTATATGATCATTTGGATCATCATAAAATAATCTAAAAGTATCAGTATGTTCATGACCATAGATATGAAATTCGATTATATCGGAATATTGAGAGAATGAGAATAAATATTCATCATTGAATTGTTTATGAAAATTGAAAACATCATATTTCTCATTATAACCAGGTGGTACATGACCAATGATCCAAACTCTTTCACCTGCTAAAGATGCATTTGCCAATGTTTCATTCAACCATAATAATTGACCAGCTGGGTCAGTTAGATTTAAACATTGTCTATTCTCATTATAATAGAAAACTGTATTCAATGATATTATTCTAAATCCTTCACTAACCAATTCAGTATAGTATCCACCCAATTTAAAAGTTTCAATTGAATCATTTGATAGAAATGGTGACCATAATTGTGCAACATTTTCAAATAACCAATTTGGTCCAACTCCAATCTGATGTTGAGGATAACTGTCATGATTACCAATACTTGGAAATATTGGTATATCTGGGAAATACCCTTTAATTAAATTTGTCATATTTGTAATTGATTGAAGTACTAATGTTTCATTTAATTGTGAATTACCTAAATGTGGTGGATCCTATTTGTTGTTTTTTAAAAAATAAAATAAATAAACATATAAATTTTAAAAATAATAAAAAAAAAGATATGTTGGATACATACATCACCAGTCCAAATTATAAAATCAGGTTTTTCTTCATGTTTTACCATATATTCAAATGATGATTGTAATAGTTCAAATGATGTATCACATTTATAATTACCAATTGATGATGCACCACCTTTTTCATATTTACTTTTGTATGTTACCTCTCTACATTGTTTATCTTCATCACCTCCTTCAATATACATAAAATCATAGTGTGTATCTGTTATATGCCTATTATTATTATTATTTTTTATTAACAATTAAAATTTTTTTTTTTTTTTTTTTTTTTTTCTAAACACACATTATTTTCTTTTTTTTTTTTTATTTATGGCAAGGTTTCAATTTAATTAATTTTTATTATTTTTATACATACCAAAACTTTCCATTTTTTAATGGAATAGAGATAGTTAAACTAATATAAATTGTAAATACTATTATAAATATTAAATAAAGAGTTAAATTATTCCGAAATTTCATTTTATTACAAACTATGAGTTTTTGATTTTTGATTTTTTTTTTTTTTTTGTTTTATTTATTAAAAATAAATTTAAATTAATTTATCAAAAATACAAAAAAAAAAAATTAATAAAATATAAAAAAAAAAAATAATAAATAATAATATTAAAAATACAAATAAAATTAAGCAAAAATGCAAAAAAAAAAAAAAATTAAAAATAAATAATTATGGGGGGGGAAAATTTATTTTTATTTTTAATTTTAATTTTATTTTTTTTTATTGTGATGGGTGGAGTAAGTTTTATGAATAATGAAGAATAAAAAAAAAATTATCGTCTGTATTTAATGGTTTCCCAATCACTTTTTTTTTTTTTTTTTTTTTAAATTTCAAGCTAGATATTTTCTATAAAAAAAATTAAAAAAAAAAATTAAAAAAAAAAAAAATAGTAGAAAATTAAGTTTTGATCTGTTTTTTGTTCGCAATTGAACGAAGTGAAAAAATAAATATCCATAAACGAAAATGGGTCTCACCTATTTTTTTATTTTTAAAAAAAAAACCATTGAATTTAGATTAGAGTGATTATCAATACGATGATAGGTTTTTTTTTTTTTTTGTTTTTAAATAACCACTTGGGGTGTTAATAGTTTTTAGAAATAAAAAAAATAAATAAAAAAAAAAAAAGGTTAACCTAAAATTTTGAAACAGATTATAGATTAGGATTATTGAGAACTTTAAATAAAATTTTTTATTAATACCTTTTTTTTTTTTTTTTTTTTTTTTTTTTTTTTTTTTTTTTTTTTTTTTTTTTTTTTTTTCAATCAAGATTTTCTTCATCATTTAAATGATCAACAGCTTCAACAAAACTATCAGTTAATTCAATTCTTTGATTTCTATTTTGGTATTGTTGTTGTTGTTGATTTCTATTTGTTGGACTTAATGTTGCTCTATTTTGATATTTTTGTTGGGATGATTGTTGTTGATGATTATAATAATCATCATCACCACCTTCACTTTCATTTTGATAATAGTTATTGTTATAATAATTATCAACAGGTGGAGGTGGTAATGATAAATTATCATAATGTTGTTGTGAATATGCAGAAGAACCATATGAAGTTGTTACAGGTGTTGGGCTTTTACTTCTATAACCACTACCACTTGAACTACTAGTTGGTGAAGATGGACGTTGTTGTAATTGTAAATTAGAACCACCACTATTACTACCACTACCACCACTACCACCACCTAATAATTGTAAATTTGAACCACCACTAGTATTATTACCAGTAGTTAATGAAGTTGGTACAGGATAAAAATGAGGATCAGGTATTCTCCAACCACCATTTTCTTCTAAAATTGATTGAATTCTATAAAGTAAATTAAATAATAATGATTTCTTTTGAGCTGTTGGTAATGTAATTAAAATTTTTTCAAAATCATATGATGGGAAAGGTATATTTAAAAGTGTATGATTATTTTGTAATGATAGCAATAGAGTTTGGAAGGAATTAATAGTGAAATAATTTCTATCCAATGATAAAGATTTCAAAGTTGAATTACGTTCTAATAAATTAGCAATATAGGGCATAACTGAATCACCAAGATGGGAGTGTTGAATATTCAATTGCTCCAATGTACCATTTTCGTTGGTTAAATATTCAATTAATGGTATAACCAATTTTGGTGATAAGTAGTTTGAATTGTCACCACCTATAGATAAAGATTTCAATGATTCTCTCTCTCTAAGGAATTGTTTCAACTCATTAATGAAATCAATACCATCATGAGATTTATCATTTGAATGGGAGAAACAAGCATCCAATATCAATTCTCTAATATTTTTACAATAGATTCTAATTGAATCAACAACTCTAATCAAAGTTTTATAAGTAATGGGAATATGAGATAAATTTAACGAATTCACCATAGTAAGAAACTCCAATGCGCTAACAAAGATACTTGGCGACTTTGAAATTTGATTATGTGATACATTTAAATCTAAATGTTTAATATATTCATTCTTATTTAGTGTATTACAAATGTAGAGGAAATAGTCATGATTAAGTGAACAATTTGAAATATTCAATGATTCCAATGCCCTTGAATTCTTTATGAATGCAATTAACTCTTCAATTTCAGTTCTCTCTAATCTATTATTAGAAATATCCAATACACGTAGCAAAGGTAAATTTCTAAGTTGTGCTCCAATCACAATTAAATTTAAATTACAATTGGTTAAATATAAAAACTTTAATACATTATCATCTTTGATCTTTGCTAACCAACTTGTGAATGAACTACTACCAACCTCGTCGAATTTTGAGTATGATAAATTTAAATACTCTAATGATGTAGAGATTTTACTATTCTTACAGAATGAATTAAATAATATTTCAACTGATCTTGATGATAGGTTGCAATCTGATAGATTTAAATATCTAAGTGAATGATGTGTCATTGTTTCAATACCATCTGCAAATGTTTGAAATGTTGATTGATTTAAATGGTTACTATGTAAATCTATAACTTGTAATAAATTAAATTGATTACCAATTAACGATGTACCAATGGTTGATAATACTTGATCATCATCTTTACAATTAAAAATTGATATTTTTCTAACACAACAATTTGTTGATAATAATTCACCAACTTTTTCAACTAAACCTTTTTGATTAACTCCTATACTACTATTACCACCACCACTGCCACCACCACTGCCACCAATATTAGTACTACCACCACAACTATTACCATTAATAATAATTGAATTGAAATAACCATTATAATTTAATGATGAAATTACAGTATCAATTTGAAAATTTAATTCACTTTTACCTTCAAATCCTGGACATTTTGATAAATCAAATTCTCTACAACAATCTTGAACATACTTTTCAACCAATCTAATCACCTCTGTACTTGGTTCATTATTTTTGTAGGATGATTGTGCTTTATAAGTCTCTATGAAATTATCAGCTATTCCAATAACTTTCTCTTGAATTGGTAATAAATAACTCTCATTTGCATTAATTCTCAATTGACTAGTACTTGGAAATCCATGTGTAATATTTCTAATCTTTTCTCTTAACAATTTTAATATCATTTGTAAACTTTCTTTTTGTTTTGATTTTATTAATATACCAATTTGATCACCTTTTATAACTTGTTTTTGTCTAATTTCAATCTTTTTTTTTTTTGAAAATTAATAAATAATTATATGTTAGTATTTTAAATAATAATATTTTTGAGAAAAAAAAAAAATACATACAGTATCTTCAACGACTATTATATCAGCTATATCATAAAAATGAATATTTTTATTTAAAGATATTGAAACTTTTCCTTTTTTTACACTTAAAATTCTATATTCACCAATAACAATTAATCTTTTTTTAAATCTTTTTGATGCTAATGATCTTGAATCCATCCATTCTACAAAATGTTTATGCTCTCCATAGAAATTCTTTAAATTTTCATCAATGAATTCTGTTGAATTTTTTATATTAATATTTACATATAAAAATTTAATTATTTTTAGTTTTTTTTTTTTTTTTTAATACAAACTTTGATGCTCGTCCATAACAATTTCGTAATTCATTTTGTTTAAATATACATAAATTTTAAGTTTTTTTTTTTTTTTGATGACTTTTGTTTTAATGGCAAAGTAAGTGAATCAAAAAAAAAAAAAAACTGAATATAATCCAAACGACAAGAAAAAAAAAAAAAAAAAATAAAAAAAAAATAAAAAAAAAATTTCACATCATCTAAGCTCAGCCAAAAATATCTTTTTTTTTTTTTTCTTTTTTTTTTTTTAAAACATAAAACAACTATCTTTTTTTTTTTTTTAAATGTTTAATAAAAGATAATAATAAAAATAAAGAATTTAAAAAAAAAAAGAAAAGAAAAAAGGTTCTAATACCAAAAAAGTTCATTTTTTCTAAACACTTTTTTATTTTTTATCTTCCAATAATGAAATCCAAAAAAGGAAATATATGTTTCCATTAAAAAAAAAAAAAAAAAATTAATAAACAAAAAAAAATTAATTTTTAAATTTCAAAATTTCATTTTTTTTTTTTTTTTTTTTTTATTTTTTTTTTTTATGTTTCAATAATTATAATAAATAAAACAAATAAATATACATATAAATAAATAAATATAAATTAAATGGAAGGTTCACTATTTTTTACAAATGCTACACCATCAACATCAATTCTTAAAATAACAGATTACAAATATTTAAGATTAGAAAAAAATGATAGTACTTTTGTAGCAGAACTTGTTTTATGTAGACCAAAACAATATAATTCAATGGATGATGATTTTTATAATGGTATTTAAATAAAAAAAAAAATTAATAAAATTTAAATATATATGTGTATATATTAATTTTTAAAATTTTATTTATTTTAATTTAATTCCTAGAATTTATTTCAATTTATGATGAAATTCAAAATGATTCAAAGATTAGATGTGTAATTTTAAGAGGAGAAGGTAAAGGATTAACAGCAGGTTTAAATTTAGGAAAGATTGCACCATTAATAACTGGTGATTCAGAAGTATCACAATCACAAAATAATTTAGATTTATTTAAAATGATTCGTCGTTGGCAAGCATCATTGGATAAGATTAATAAATGTTCAAAACCAACAATCGCTTTAATTCATGGTGCATGCATTGGTGGTGGTGTTGATATGATAACAGCATGTGATATTAGATTATGCAGTTCTGATGCAAAATTTTCAATTAGAGAAACTAAACTATCAATTATCGCCGATTTAGGTACATTACAAAGAATTTCAAAAATAGTTGGTTCTGGTTTCGCAAGAGAGTTGGCATTAACTGGTAAAGATATTGATGCAAAAACTGCTGAAAGATTTAATTTGGTTAATCATGTCTATCCAGATCATGATACTCTCTTGTCAGAGGGTAGAAAATTAGCATTATCAATCGCTCAAAATTCACCACTAGTTGTTCAAGCTACAAAACTCACTTTAAATCATGCTGATGATCATACAATTGATGAAGGTTTATATCGTGTAGCTTTACAAAATGCTGCTTTCTTAAAATCTGATGATTTAAATGAATCTGCAACTTCTTTCTTTGAAAAACGTCAACCAATATTCAAGTGTAATTTATAAAAAAAAAAAAAAAAAAAAAAAAACCATAAAATTATTTTAATATATTTTAAATTTTTTATTCATTAATTTATTTATTTATTAATATCTATTTTTATTTATTTATTTATTTATTTTATTTTATTCAACTGGATAAATTTCAGTTTTATCATCTTTTATAATTTCATTATATAAATCATTTAATAGTTTATGAGCATCATCAATTTGTAATTTATTCATATTAAATATACCAATGATTGCTTTAGTTTGAGTTTTTCTAAGAATAAAAGATTGATTTTGAGAATCACGACCAGCAATTATGAAATCATTTGAGGCAACTACATAGAATCTTTTTTTTGAACAACTTATTGTTGTTAAATAACTACCTTGTAAAATATTTTTAATTTCTTGCCATTCTTGATAACTAATTATAAATCTAATACTACTATTGCAACTACTACTACTATTTAATTCACCACTATCTAAATCTAAAATACCACATTCTAAATAACCTTGTTTTATTAATTTATCTGTATATTTATTCCAATTTAATATTATTGTATCTTTTAAATTATCATTTAAATTATCGGAATTATTATTATTATTATTATTATATTTTTCATTTTCTTCTTCTTTTATTGTTAACATATTTGGACAACTTGTACTTGATGTTAATTTTTTAATTTTTTTATTAATTATTAAATTGATACCATGACTATTTATATTATTATTATTATTATTATTATTATTATTATTATTATTATTATTATTATTATTATTAATATTATTATTATTATTATTATTATTTACACAAACAATATTAGAATTATTGCTATTACTATTTAATGTTAGTGTTGATGTTGATTTCTTCTTTCTTTTTTTTAAAAAGGACATATTTTATTTTTTTTTTTTAATTAATTTTTTTTTTTAAAAAAAGTAATATTATTATTATAAATTAAAAGATATTTTTTTAGTAGCAAAGCTATTAAAAAAAAAAGGAAATGAAAGCAAAAAAAAAAAAAAAACAATATAAAAAAAACAATTTAATTTCTCATTTTAGTATTTCGTATTCAAAAGATTAATATTAACGATTTTGTTAAAAAATACTGGCACTTAAAAAAAAAAATAAAAAAAAAAAAAAAAAGAAAAAAAAAAAAAAAAAAGAAAAAAAATAAAAAAAAATATCTATATTAAATTGGAAATTTGCAATAAAAAACAATCGCATCATTGAAATGTCATGTGTCAAAATATTATTGTTTTTTTTTTTTTTTTTTGGATTTTTTTTTTGTTTGCAGCTCTTTTAATATAAATAAATAAAAAAAATTAAAAATAAAAAATAAACAAGATATTTTTTTTTTTTTGGTTGATTTAAAAATACATTTTTTATTTACAAAGATTTTATTTTTTTTTTTTTTTTTTTTTTTTTTTTTTAATTTACAATATTTTTTATACTATCTTCGGAGAATGAAAAAATTAAATTTGTAATTCTTTCATTTTTATCAAAATTTGTAATTTTATTATAAATATCAGAGACTTTACAATGAGCATGGTCGACTAGAATTGTTGAAGGTTGAAAAATTCCAATAATACATTTATTTGCAGTTCTTCGTAATATGAATGATAATGAATTTGAACTTATACCAGTAATCATTATGTCATTTGAATTTGATATAAAGAATCTAGTTGAGTCACAATTTATATAAATTGAATTATTACCTTCCAAAATATTTTTAATTTCTTGGTATTCTTGGTATGCAACATTTAATGGTGATGCACCACTACTACTATTAACTTCACCATCATTTAAATCTAATATACAACTTTTTAAAAATCCTTCTTCTTTCATTATTTTGGTATAAACATCCCATGGATTATCATCTTCTAAAGTTGATATACACTCTATCAAACCATTTTTATTATTACTATTATTACAATCTGATTTTATTTTATTTGATTTTTTAAATTTTATTTTATTTATATCTTTTTCAATATTTTTAAATATTTGAGGTTTTTTACTCAAGAATGTCATTTTATTTTATTTTTTTTTATTTCTTTAGATATTTTTATAAAGTTTTTATTTTTATTTTTAAATATATTTATAACTTTGGTCTTTTTTTATTTTTTATTTTTTTTTAAACTTTTATTATTATTATATTATTATTACTTTTTTTTTAAGAACATAAGAAAAGAAAAAAAAAAAAAAAAAAACTTATAAAAAAAAAAAAAAAAAACAATTATAAAAAAATGTGATTACATGCAAACCCTCCACCTCACATATGTCGGCTAAGTTTGGTGGGTTACAAGAGAAAAAATATAAAAATAAAAATAAAAAAAAAATAAAAATAAAAAAAGTTGAAAAAATTATTTTTAAATTAAATAATTAAAATACTAGTACCCTTTAGCTTAGGGAGTACAAAAATAAATTTAAAAACCGTTGCATTATTGGTTTTTTAAGATTTTCTTTATTTTCTGTAATTTTTCAAAGAAATTATTTTTTTTTTATTTTTTTTATTTTTATTTGTATATAACGTCTTTTGACTTTAAAAAATAAATTTATTTTTTAGTATTATTTTTTTTTTTTTTTTTTTTTTTTTTTGTGTTTACATTACACTGAACACAACTGTGTGTTTACTGTTAAGGGGTTTGCTTTTAAAACATGTGTATTACATAAAAAACATTCCTTAATTTAAATTTTCAAGTTTCACATTTTTTTTTTATTTATTTTTTTTTATTCTTTAACCACAAGTATACACATTCTAACCACCTTTTTTTTAATTTTTATTTTGCCCAATTAAGATTATTTAAATAATTTTAATTGTTTTTATTATTATTAATAATGATAATCTAGATAAATATTACTTTATTTAGTATATGAATTTATGTCATAAAAATTATTTCTTTTTTTTTTTTTTTTCTTTTTAAGTTTTTAAATAAAAAAAAAATGAAAATAAAAAAATAGATAAAAAAAAAAAAAAAAAACTTAAAAAAAAAAAAAAAAAAATCAATAAAAGAAAGTTATATTGTGTTCTTTTTAATTTCTGTTGAATATTTTTGACCAAAAACGATTTCCTTTTTGTGTTCTTGGTTTTTTGATTGTAAAATTTCGACAAAACGAATTATTTCTAATAATCGTAAAACGAGATAATTTTTTGATTGGCTCGGCAGAAAAAAAAAAAAATAAAATAAAATTATTGTAATGTTTTTCAATAAAAAAAAAATCATCGTTCATTGCTGACCCCCCTCGCCCACACAATTTTTAATATCTTCCCAAATCTAAATTTTTTTTTTTTTTTTTTTTTTTTTAGCCAATCATTGATTAAAAATCTAAAATACTTTAGATAAAATTATTGTATACTATTTTTCTCATAATAATATTGTGTCCCAATCACGATAAAATCACAAAATTATTATTATTATTAATTACAAGCTTGTGCTCAGATGATTGGTTAATTTTTTAAAATAATTATTTTCAAACTATTCTCATTTTGAGGAGACTAAAAAATCTTTTATTTATTTATTTTTTTTTTTTTGTTTTTTTTTTTTCTTTTTTTCTTTTTCTTTTTTTCTTTTTCTGATATTAATTACTTTCAATATTATTACACTTGTAACATTACCTATCTCTTCTTTTTTTTTTTTTAATTAAATAATTAACTTTTATAAAAAAAAAAAAAAAAAAAAAAAAAAAAAAAAAAAAATTATCATAAAAAAATGAAATTAATTTACTCTTTATTAATTTTATTAATCATTGCTTTTTCAACTGCAAAAGCACATAAAAACAATTGTCCAAAATCAGCTTATTTCGATATTGCACCTGTAATTTATTAATCTTTTTTTTTTTTTATTTTTTTATTTTTTTACACATTTTTTCTTTTATTTTTGCTTTGCAAAAAAAAAAACTAATTTTTCATTTTTTTTTTTTTTTTTTATCAATCAAAACATATAGTCAGATTTAACTCAATTCAAAGATTTATCGCCAGTAAGTTATATTTTCTTTATTGTTATTACACATTATTATTATTGTTATTATTATTTTTATTATTATTAACTTTTAAAATAATTATATTAACTACAGGATGATCAACAATTCCATGCAAAATATATGAGAATGTAAATATATCAACTTCCTTTTATTTTTCTTTTATTTTTTATTTTTTATTTTTTATTCTAAAATATATTTTTTATTTTAAATATTAGTGCAATTAATGTTGCTGTTGAGAATAATTCTAAATTTGGTGCTGCTATTGTTCACAAAAACGGTACTTTAATGTGTACTGGTGCCAACACTGGTGGTTCAAGAATGTATCATGGTGAAGTTAAAGCCATCATGAATTGGTAAGTTATTATTATTATTATTATTTATTATTATTTCTTTGGAAGATTTTTTTTTTAAAGAAAAAAAAAAAAAAAAAAAGAAAAATTTAAATATTTCTAACTAAATTCATATAAATATAGCACTGATCTCTATGGTAAAGCTACTTGGGAAGATCATTATTTGTATACTACTGGTGAACCATGTCCAATGTATGTTTTTTATTTTATTTTATTAAATTGTTTTTTTTTTTTTTTTTTTTTTTTATTCTTATTAATATTTTTTTTTTTTTTTCATAATTTAATAAAAAAAAAAAATAGGTGCTCAGCAGCTGCCATGTGGACTAAATTTGATAAAGTTATTTTTGCATCATATGTTTCAGTTATGTATTGCGAACGTTGCTTCAATCAATTACCAATGGATGCCAATGAAATCTTCAAATTAGGTTATGGTATTAATCATAATACTGTTTTAATTGGTGGAGTTTTAGAAAATATTACCGATACATTTTTCCCAAGTCTTTGTGGTACCATTGGAGGCTGGAGTGTTGTACCAGTTTGTCAAGGTAATTATTTATTTCATTTTTTTTTTAATCTATTATTTTTTAAAAAAAGATAATATAAACTAATTATTATTTTTTTTTTTTTTTTTCTTCCAAACAATAAAGAAAACTGGACCAGAGAATGCCCAAGACCATCCAGATACTTTGGTAACACTAAACCAACTAAACCAACTACTCCAACTCCAACCCCAACCCAAACCCCAACTCCAACTCAAACACCAACTCAAACTCCAACTCAAACTCCAACACAAACCCCAACTGAAACCCCAACACAAACACCAACTGAAACCCCAACACAAACACCAACACAAACCCCAACTCAAACACCAAGTCCAACTCCATCAGCGTGTTCAGCAAATGTTACCCAAAAGATTATTAATCAATGGTACAGTAACAATGTTTACTATATTCAAGTTGATGCTACCATCAATAACAAAGGTTCTAAACCAGTAAGAGGTTTCAACTTCCAATTACAAAACGTTCAAGACATATGGAATGCTGATCAAACCTCAACCAACAATTACAAACTCCCAAGTTGGTTAGGTGAAATCCCTGTAAATGGTGCTCACCAATTTGGTTACATCCAAAGATCAACATCACTCACTCCAATAACTGGCACTCCATCTTGTTAAAACAACACAGTAAATAAAATTTTAATTTACAACTCGCCAAAAAAAAAAAAAAAGTTTTATTTTTCTTTTATTTATTTAATTGATTATTATTAAGAAATTGAGCAATTTCATTCATACCTAAATTTTGTTTTTTTTTTAACCAATTCAACAACAATGGTAACCAATAATTGATATTGTTCTTTTGAAAATGTTGGAGTCCCCTATGTGATTGTCTAACTTTATCATTTCTATATTCATTACCAATTTCTACACCTAATTGTAATGCATTCAATCTTCTCTCCAATCTTTCTTTAAGGTGTTCAGGTGATCTTTTTTTTTTTTAATCCAGTTTTTTTTACTTTTTTTTTATTTTTCACTTTGAATCCATAACTAATAATATTACTTTAATATTAATAATAATTTTTTTATCTTTAGTTATAATAACTTAAAATAATAATTATTTTTAATATGGTGAGGGGGTAAATAAAATTAAATATTGGTTGAATTTCCTTACTATTGTTTTTAAATTATTTTTATTTTTTACTTTTTATTCATTTTCCAAAAGATAACTGATAAATATTGATTTATTTGATTAGATTATGGTTATGGGAGTTAATGAATTTTTTTTTTTTTTAATAAACTTAGGCTCTATATTAAAAATAATAATAAATAATTTAAATATTATTAAGTTATTTTTTTTTTTTTTTTTTTGTTCCATTTCATTTTCCCAAAAGATTTTAAAAACTTTTTAAATTAAAATAGAAAATCAATAAAAAAATTGACATACCTTTTAAATAATCAATAAATTAACATACCTTTTAAATAATTTGATTTGTTAAATAAATATCCATAACCATTGAATTTCAAAAAAAAAAAAAAAAAAAAAATTAAAATAAAATAAATAAAAAAATAATTAAAATAAAATTTAATAAAATTAAAAATTTGAATTCGTTGTAAATCAAGAAACTATTTAAAGCTCTTTTAAAATTCCCTTATTTTTTATTTTATTAACAAATATAAATAAAATAATCATTAACAAATATAAGTAATTAATTATAATATAAATATATTTTAAATTGTTTTTTTTTAAAAATGTAATTACACATCAAATAATTTAAATGGCAAATTTTGCAAACATCTTTTTTATCAATATTTGGAAATTATCCCAAGAAAATGGAGGAGCTTCTTGTTAATTTGTGGTGATAGTTCAGTTTTCACAACCAGAAACTTGGAGTACAATTCTTTCAATGAGGCAAACCTGCCTTGGAAGATATGGCAGATAGGATGGTGGCATTGGCATGGTGTCTCGATGATGTATCAGAAGAAATCATAAATAACGAGGATTTTTTTTTTTTTTTAAAATTTCCTTTATCATCATCAAGCTTAGTTTCGTCATCACTTATTAGCATTATAATATTGCCTCATAAAATTGTTACCTCTTCCATTTTGTAACAATTTTATGGGGCAATATCATTTTGTTAATAAGTGATGACGAAAATAAGCCTGATGGAATCAATAGGTTGGTTACCTTTTTTTTTTTCCTCTCAATGATTTTTTTTAGAAAAAACTTAAATTTAAAACTCTCAATGATTTTTTTTTTTTTTTTTTTTTTTACTTTTTTTTTGATTTGATTTTTTTTTTTTTTTTTATTTTAGTTTAAAAAAATGAATAATAGAAATCGTACAATTATAATTATTAAAGAATATAGTTTAATATTTAAATTAATTAGGAATGATAATAAAGAAAATCAATTGATTAAAATTTTAAATGATAATGAAATTGGTGAATTATTTTATAATAAAATTTGGAAAAATAAATATTTAAGAAAAATTATTTCAAATCAATTATTAAAAGGTACGATTGAAAGAATAGGTGAGAATGAAAAAACCTTTTTAGATATAAAAAGATTAAATAAATATAAAAATAAAAATTTTTTAAAATCAATTATTATTTTGGATAATATGGAACCGTCAACAATTAAATTACCAAAATCAATAACTAAACTATCACTTCCAAATTTTAAGAGATATTTAAGAGAGGGATATTTTGAATCAGACTCCATTACAGAATTGAATTTATTAGGATATGATGAGCAGTTATCATATGGATCAATTCCAAATTCAGTTAAAACTATTAGATTTTCAATATTTAATCAAGCAATTCAACAAGATTGCTTACCTGAACAATTGGAAACTTTAGAATTTGGTTTATTATTTAATCAACCCATTGTAGAATATTCAATACCACAAAGTTTAACATTACTAAATTTTGGTCATTCATTTAATCAATCATTAGAGAATGCAAATTTAGGTGCAACTTGTATTACTACATTAATATTTGGTAATAATTTCAATCAACAAATTCAAATTGGTCAACTTCCATCACAATTGAAAACACTTTATTTTGGAAATGGTTGGTCACAACCAATCATAGCAAATTCATTTGGTCAATCCATTACAGATTTAACATTTTCAAAATTTAATCATCCAATTTCACCAGGTGATTTACCTTGTTCTTTATTAAAATTAACATTTAAAAGTAATTTTAATCAAAACCTTTTACCAAATTCAATACCAAACTCTGTTGTTGATTTATTTTTAGGTGTATCATTTGATAAACCACTAATTGAAGGTTCAATACCAAATTCTTGTACATCATTATCAATTACAGGAATTTTTAACCAAATGTTACAATCATACTCTATTCCAAAATCAATTATATCATTAGAACTTGGTTATTGTTTTGATCAACCACTTGAAAATGCAAATCTATCATCAACTTCAATAACTTCATTAATATTGGGTGATAGATATAATCAATCAATTAACAAAGGTTATCTTCCTAATAATTTAAAATATTTAAAACTTGGTGCAGAATTTAATAAACCATTAATAGTTGGATCCATGGATTCAATTAAAAAATTAAGATTAGGTTATAAATTTAATCAAGATATTCCAATTAATGTAATACCTTTGGTTGAATCATTAGAATTGGGTTCTAGTTTTAATAAAAAACTTGACACATTTATTATTCCTTCTGTAAAATCATTAACAATTTGTAATCGGTTATATGATCATATAATTCAAGAAAATGATTTACCAAATGTAAAAGAACTTATCTTTATATAGTGATATAAAATAAATAATAATAATAATAATTTGTATAAATAAAAAATAATTCCAAGTAATAAAAAAAAGTAGTTTTAGGATATCAAAGACTGAAAAAAAAAAAATGAAATAATTGAAATCAATAATACAAAATATTTTTAATTTATTCAGTTTTTTTATTTATTTTATTTTTTATTTTGGGATTATTGTGGATTGTTGTTACTTTTAATACATAATTCATTAAGAGAATTATTTTAGTTTTTTTTTTTTTTTTTTTCTTTTTTTTTTTCTTTTTTTTTTTAAATTTTTTTTTTCTTTTTTTTTTTTTTTTTTTTTTTTTTCATATTAAAGTTGTAATTAAAGAATATGAATTATCGAGAGTGGAGGGGGAGGGAGAGTGAGAGAGGTGGAATTGTTTAAGAGTCATATTTCCATAATCTTGAACGGAAATCACCTGAACCAGTAGCAAACACACCATGAGAATTATTCTTTGGAGAGAGGGCAACACTAATTACAGAATTCTTATGACCTTGTAACATCATATGAGTGGTACCATTTCTTGGATCCCAAAATTGGACTGATCTATCCTTTGAACCAGAAATTAACCAACTACCGTCTGGTGAAAATGCTACAGATAAGACAAAATCTTTGTGACCATTAAAGGTAGCTCTACATCTTGAACGTGATCTAGAACCGGATAAATCCCAAAGTTTCAAGGATTTATCAAGACTACCTGATGCTAAAGATTTACCGTCTGGTGAGAATGCAACTGAATAAACTGAATCTAAATGGCCTTCATATCTCTCTAAGAAATAACCAGTTTGAGCATCCCATAAACGTACAATATTATCCAATGAACCCTTTTTTTTTTAAAAAATAAAATTAAAAAAATAAAAAAAAAATGTTAGTTTAAATTTAACTCTTTATATCTCTCACTTTATCATTGTTATTACTATTACTATTATAATTCTTTATACATACAGCTGCAACCAATCTACCATCAGGTGACATAGCAACAGAAGTTACACCATTCTTTGGACCAACTTCTTCATTACCAAGTGTGAAAGCACATTTACCTTTTTCAATATCCCAGATTTTTGCTTTCT